>NC_070584.1:9913239-9918239 GCF_027409825.1 Scomber japonicus
CTGTAAACCCACAACATGTCGGTTTTACAATTTAGGTTTTTGCACAAATTAAACAAATGACTGTAACTATTTATTTACTGTATAGACATGAGAGTGGTATCAATTTCCCCAATTGATTCCTTGGAAACCAGTAACCAAAAGATGTTTGGCTGTGGAAACTGATTCTCTTGTCAATGGAAGATGCTGGTTGCTATGCAAAATGAATGTATATGTGAAAATTAAGTGTGAACTACATTATGTTGCAAAGAGTATTTACATCATTTGATATTACATATTCATTAGTCTGTATTCTTATTGGTTGGCATCCTGTAGAGATACAGTAAGTGTTTAAATTATGACCGCTCTGTGAGTGAGCTCATCGTTCCATTCGCTAATTTTACAGCCTTGCAAATGGTTGAGGTAACGCTTAATTTTGTTTCATTCTTTTGTTCACATGGGTACTGAACTGCTTTCTCTCTCTCTCTCTGTCTCTATCACACATTCAAACAGATACACACACAGTCAGCCAAAATTTGGGGCAATGTTTAGGTGCAGTGACCTGTTTTTGTGAGCCTGTCTGAGCAGGTTTTGAATAGTCCCACACGATGGTTGCTGTAGATCACAGGACCGTTTACAGAACACTGGCTACTCTCATAACAAGGGTGAGCTCATAGACCTATAAAGCAAGGGTGTGGAGCTAATCTGTCTGATGAGCAGCATGAAAATTCGATGAAAAATAGGACTCTAAGAGGGGGGAGAGAGGAGGCAATAGAATCAGAGTGGAGCGAAAAAGTAAAAAATAAAGCCGGGAAGAACGGGAGTTTAAGAAGATATTACAAGAAGTATTAAGCTTCAGATAATAGTAGAAAAGGAATGATTGTTGACAGAGGACAGTATGTTTGTGTCGTATGGAGCTACAAATGCCCCCGTGGATATATTTCATTTTAACGAGGGATTCCTTTGTAAAGAGCTTTGTGTTCCTCTCACCAAGACAAACAGGCTCTCTCTGCTTTGAGAATGAGGGGCTTTGGACCTGATGTTGGGCCCACTGGGGGGATCCTGTGTCTGACCCAGAAGAACTCTTAAACTGAGCCAAAGACGCAACACAATCAGACACAGAGATGGTGAGCCAAACCCACAGAGCAGACTTGACTGTCCCTCATGAAGAAGTGGCTACAGAGAAATCTTTTTTTGGAAGAGGTCTGTCCCTTGTGGAGATTGTTCACAACCCAAGGTCAATGTCGGTGACTCTGTGGACGTTAGTGATTTCCTGGATCATAAATATTAAGTTGAAGTTAACAGTACGGTGAAAGTCATTGCTGTGGCATGAACAGATGCCGCCGATAGTGACGTCTGCATGGCTAACGAACCTGCTAGGTATCACAAGAACGCACTGTTGCTGGTCTGTTCAGTCCAACAACAAGGCCTCCTCCCTACCTCAGACCGGGCCAACGGTTTACCTCTGGGGACCGTTCAAACACAATCTAGCCACACATTTTTCTTCTTAAACATTGTGAAATCAAATACCTCTCCAAGTTGCACTCATTCCAACTGCCACACAATGTTGAAGATCTTTCCCTTGCTCGTTTTGTTGGTGAGGAGAGAAAGACAAAGAGTATTAAGGGCTTCTTGTTGAAATGCAAATGGCAAAGCGCTTTCTCTTTCATCTCTCACTTTAGAGCAACTACTGATCTCATACACCTCTGTCTCGACATGTCCAGCAATGCATTCATACGATCTTTTTCGGGGCTCTCAAACAAGCGTGTCCACTGTCAACAAGTTACTTTTTCATTTTGACCAGCGCTGGCCTGAAAAGTACTCTGTTGCCATGTAACTTTGGCATTAGAAGCTCTCAGTTTGGTTCAGTGGAGAGAGGAGGAGCTGAAAGAGGAGCTCTGGAGGGACTCTCTAACATCATCTGTCAAGAAGTACTTCACTCAAACCTGACTAGTATTACCTCGTGGGCCTCTGAGCACACTAAAAGCTCACAGTATGTTCACAGTTGTTGGCATCCAGGTTTTTCTTTTTTTTTTTAGTCTATTATCCTTCAACATGTGGTCTTACTTACTGTTTGACAGGTTGCAGGTTGGTCAACATCCAGTTGCTACCTGGCATACAAGTAGTATGCATTAAAAGCAGGGCAATGACGCCCGACAAGCCCGTAATCATTTTCACCATCACAGTCATCATCATTTCAGTATTTAGAAAAGCCTGTTTAGCCCATTATTGTTATTACATGCATTAAAAGAGCACTCAGCTGATTTAGCAGTGCACTTTTATTCAGCCTATTTGTGTACTTACCTCGCTGTTGTTTGCCCTATCTGGTTGGATGCTAACTGAATAATGCTTGCAATGATGACAAAGTTCAATGCAATCTAATCTAATAACATTATCCGGATGGAAAGATTAAAAAAGTTTCAAAATCGATGCTGTGGAACCAGGTATACTATCTCCAGTGCAGACATTTAGGAGATTCAGGTGTGTTGTCATAGTAGCAGCTAATGTTGCCTCAAGCACATATCAGCAATAGGCCAATAGTGATCTTGTGACTTCGTTTTTTTTAACTCCACACACCAAGTGCACCAGAAGATGTTTAGATGTTTTTATTTGACAGTTTATTGTAATTCTAGTCATTTGTTTTGGTCTTTTATATGCCTGGAACAGTGTGTAAAAGACTGCATCTAAATTTAAAAAAAATTACATTTGAAATGGTAGCTTAAAGTAAATCTAACATTTATTCCACTGAAACATTTTATTATATTTAATAGCCTTGCAACTGTCATCAATAATCTCTTTTCATTTCTCTTTTTCTGTCACAAAGATGTCTGGTTTGTCTTTTTTGGTTCATGGCCTCAATCATTCATATAAATGCACCATAAGATACTTTCATTAACCGTGTGTCTAAAGTGTGCTCTGTGTGTTTTCACGTGTGAGAGGAGGCATGCACTGTAACTGGGTCCCTTCAGGAGATCTATAAAAGCTGCTGTCAGCTGCATGCCATGGCGCCAGAGCAGGAAATGGAGGTCTTTGGTACAGAACTGAGACTGAGACTGAGTGAAGCTGAGTGGGAAGACTGACTAAAAGCTCTTTCCAGCATTGGAGCTACAACACAACAATGCCCAACTCACAGCGCTAACACACGGCCTCACTGGAAAGGTGGTGTACTGTACACCTCTGGGAACCAAAGTTTACAGGTTCATGCATCAATAATTTAACGGTTCAGAAGGGGCCCATTCAAGTCCATTTTTTCTGGTTTATTTAAGGTAACTTTCTTTTTTTTTAAAGGATATCAAGGACATGAGTACTTTTTTCATCACATCATTCATATAACTTTCTAAAAATCCATAATTTCTCTCAATGACAGACCTTCAAAAACCGTTGCTGGATTCATGTGGCGTTAAAGGTCCACTTTAAAGACAGTGTAGATTTAGGAGCTCCTGGCCTGAACTATAGCTGCAGTAATAACAGGAAGCTAACATTATTATTATACACCATTACTGAATCCACTGGTCCTGCTGCCATGGTCTAATGTGACCATTACATACAATTATAGAATAACAATGGCATTACTCTATCAAAACAAAGCTAATTTTGGGGCTTGCAATTACTCAAATAAAGCTATTACTTTAGATTACTTTTCAGTTTCTTATTATGACACAATATTTCCTAAAGTAAAAGTGACTTTAGGTAAAAATATAGAACATAACACCTCTTTGTTCTCTGAATAGGCTCAGCAAATTGGCTGGTACTGAATTTGTCGCTGGATTGTTGGTAGAAGACTAAAGCATCGCTGACTTCTTGCTCAGGCCCTTGCACCAATCACAAGCTCCCCCCTTGCATTATGTTCTGGTTTGAATCTGTATGCCAGTGATTGACAGATTACTGTTTGGCAATCCCAACCATCATGGGGTCCATAAAGGCTCACTCTCGCCCAATCACAGAGTCGGGCCAAACTCCGCCCCTGCCCAGTGCAGGCTGAACAGGAAACCAGCTCCAGATGCAACCCCTGGAGGAAGGCGAGTATTTCAGATGCAGCTCTGCGCGCTAACCAGAACCAGGCCTCACTTGCCTCGCTCCCTGCCTGCACAATGAACCTTTTTCTGGGCTCGACGGCAGGGGGAGGGGCGGGTACTGGAGGTGGGGGCCCTGGTGGGAGCACAAACAAAGTTGGCTATAGGTCAGTTGTTGTAGTCAACCGAAGACAACCTGGCCAGGAGTCAATTTACATGGATGTCAGACAGTTCATCATTACCATAGCGACCAGGAAAAAAAAAACCCCAACTCATTTGCATTCTTTTGAAAACACACACATGTGCTTCATTTGCAAATATGTAATCACATCCAATTTGCCTTCACAAATAACAACATGCAAAGCTGGAAGACATAAAAAACAAAAACTAAATGCATAAATCTTGCACTTAAAAGACAGCAACTAAACTTTGACTCCAAATTATGTACAGCAAGCTTACTATTGATTTGTAGTGAAACAGCTGGAAAACAAACAAGTATGCCATCAAACTCAGGGAGACTGGCAGGATTTGGAAAATGTAAACAGCGAAACTCAAAAAGCAAACTAACAAAGGCTTAGACAGACATTTTGTGGATGACAGTGACTCATCTGAGCCTGCCAGCACACTCACACATGTACAGCATCTCCTCAGGGACACATGCTCATTGTAACCTGTGGGTCGTGACAATGATGAATCTTAGAATGGGTTCACCGGAAAATTTCTGTTTATTAAAAGACGGAAATTTGCCTCAAGTTGAGGCGGAATGGAAAAATAAAGTTTATCTCTGACTCTCTTTTTATACCCATTATTCTGTCTTGTGTGAAAGGTGTGGACAACGTATCCCGTCTTTAACAAGGACAGCGGAAATGTGTGTTTAAACAAAGAGGAGCAAGTCTGCACACAGAATCATATATACACTGAAGAGTGGAAGATCACCAGGAAATCAACTTTGTGTAAAACTAACTTGCAATCCACATTTCTCTCTTGTTCCTTGCTCTTTCTTTTAAGAAA
>NC_070584.1:10223239-10333239 GCF_027409825.1 Scomber japonicus
TCATGACGTCCATGTTAATCTGCCTTCACTGGTCCTGTCTGAACTGAATATGTCCAATGTGGAGGAGGGAGAGCTGCAGAGCTGGAGCTTGGACAGGTTCCCCCCTCAGCTCATTTTTTAGTATTTTAAAAACATCATGCAGTGGGTGGAGTAGGCTCAGACCTAGGGGTGCAGTTACACTTTAATAATTCAGTACATGTTATGCTAATTAATTGGTTTGGAAATTACCATTTTACATCTCAATGCTAAAGATTTTTTTTTTTTTTTTTTGCATCTCACACTCTTTCACACTCACTTCCTAAAAAAGCTACACTGTAATTGGCTCCAGTTTGTTATTATGTCTGGTCAAACATGAGTGTATATTAAGTCATAATTCAAGGACAATTCTGGTATAATTTTATTTTTTATTATTATCAACCAATTAAAAGACTAATAACAATGAATTTATCCAACCAAAAAGAACTGCTTGTGTTGCCAAAACCTGATATAGATTATGATGTACAACTAGGGCTGGGTCATATGGACAAAATCAAGTATCACAATATATTTGACCAAATACCTCGATATCGGTATTGCAACAATAATGTAGAGATGACTCTTGATGCTTTCACAAAATATCTGTACAATTAAACTTTTGATAAATAATCATCAGTAATGTGGATATAATGACAAAGTGGATACAAAGTAAATAAGAGAACAGCTAGCACAGTCTGGTAAGTTCAGAAAATGACATACTTTACAGTAATGCAGCATTTAAAACCAGGAAAAGACAATGCTGGTGACATATCACAATATTACGATATCAACAATCTAAGACGATATCTGGTCTCATATCACTATATCGATATATATCAATATATTGCCAAGCCCTATGTACAACTTTTTAATTATGTCCAAGCACACATTCAAAACACAAAAAGAGCCATACTGATACACTGACTGACATATTGCTTCATTGCAATGAACACTGGCAGTGTAATTGCTGGTACCAATAGGTCAGTTATCAGATCAAAGACCATTTTGACAGATGACATTAAACTTCATTAGATCATTTTTAACTCAGCAACAGGCTTTAAGGCCAAACAGGAAAATATAACAGAGCTGTCAGTTTATCTAACATTCACAACAACATTCAGTCCAACAAACAGCATTAATTATTGTGTATGAAGCTAACTGCATGCAGCCCAAATATTGGTGGCATCAATTATCTGCTGCAGGGCCGTTAGTTTTAAACTGTAGCCTGTAGCAGCTTTGATGACAAAGTCACATGCCAGCTCCTAAATCTGCAAACAACAACATTAAGGGGAAAAAAAGCTAAATGTAGTAAATCTGATATCCTACACAAAACCATATCAAATCATCAAGAATTGCAACAATAAACTAAAATGACTCTTTTTACCTTCTGCGCTTCAGCTTATATTTCACATTACAAGATGAAGGCAAAAGTCAAGACTGCCCAACTGTTTAGCTTAAGCTGAGATAGCGTCATGTCATCAAAGCATGCAGTCAACATTAACCTGCAGGATGTGACCTAAAAGTCAAGTCTGCTCCGCAGCCCTTCTACTATACCGTAACCTTTTAAAGTCAAGTGAAGAATTCACATGATGTCAAAGTCAGGGTCATCTCATGTGAGTGTCAAAATAAATAGCCTAACCATATGGTAGCAAGCACGTGATCGAACCTGACTAATGAAATTAATTCTATATGTTAGGAAAAAAAGCATTTCAAGGATTGTGACGAGTTAAACCCCCTCCTGCTTGTTAAGCTGTTCAACTGTTGGTGATGCTGCTTGAACTGTGTACTGTTTTGGTTGCTGTAGGATGTGAAATTTCTCACTGATGTCAGTAGGAAGATTACCCTGAGGGAATAATGCCATAGATGTTATACTTGAGACACTGTGGATGCACAGTTGACATGAAACCACCACAGTAAGCCCACGCAGTCACTGAGTCAACTGTGAAGTCCCCCAAAATCTACAATATAGCAGGGCTACAACTAACAATTTAGTTTGTTGTTGATTCATCTGCTGGTCCACCAGTCTACGAAAGGTCACCAGATGGTGAAACATGGTCATAGTCTCCCTGAGTCTGAGGTCTTTGAATGTCTTGTTTTATCCTACCAACAATTTAAAACCTAAATATATTCAGTTTACAATTATATACAAGAGAGTATATCCTGCATGTATGTTTTTTGTTTTTTGCTAGAGAAACAGATTATCTAAACAGTTAAACAGACTGATTCTAGCTGCCTGCATTAGTCCAAAACTGGGAGAATCCTCCCATCTGAAATCAACACAGCCTCTTCTGTATAAGAAAAGCCTGATACGACAGGCATATGATAATTAAATTATTAGGCGTAGCAAATAATAATGTAATCCGTGCGTGTGAATTTGATTGTTGTCAGCCACACCTCCTCCTTTGTTCAAAGACAACAAACTTGTCTGTTCTCTGCTGCCCAGTCTGCCCCCACCTTTTTCTTAACAATACACAAATAAAATGCAATTAAGGATAGGCAATAAAGTTGAAGGAACATGTCAAACTTGATATGTAAGCCTTGCCAGGCAACAATGAGACACAAAGCAGAGACAGCACTGGACTCTCAGAGGAAGAGGAAGAGAGCATTCCTGTTTATTCTCCTCACCTGCAACCTGCAACCAAAAAGGTGTCAGAGTATTTTTCCACGCTCTACTAACAGCTCCGACAACTCTGCGTGGTCAAAATTGTTTACTGAATCTGTATTATGTGTAAACACAGCTGAAAGGTATCACCAATTAACAGTGTCGCCTCTGAATATATCACACTGATTTGATTGTTTTTCATGGTTATTATCACCTAGGAGGAGGTAATGTGCAAAACATATCATGAAATAGTGTAAAAAAAAAAGTGTTATAGACATGTTTAGCTAAGCAAATATCACAATGGATATGTTGGAGGTTACACATCACAGACTGCTATCTAAGGGGAACATCAAACTACCGCCTTCAGCTGGGATTCTCAATGATTTAAGAAATCCTTTTGGAGGAGCATTAGTAATGGGTTTGTAGCCTTTCATCCTATAAAACTGTACAATAGTCAACACAATTACAGGGACACACACTTGATCAGATCATAATGACTGATATAGTGTTCAGCTCTACTATCATATGTCACTCAAAACGAGAGCAATCACCCAAATGTGAAATCATTTTAATGCGGTCTTTAAAAAAACAAAGAGGAAACATAAAGATTCATGTAGGCAAGCTACAGTAGAAATTAAGTGGATCTGTTTGGATGACTAAACTTCATCTCATCATCGCATTAAGCACAGTATCTCATTATGACACTGCTGTTACAATAAGTTCAAAGGAATCAAAGGACTTACTGAAATGTGTATTGTGTATTAGAGAAAGAAAAAGTACCCAAGATGATCTGAGGTGTCACAACATGAACCTGAACCTCGACATGTATCAGATGAGAAAATAAGGCACGTTTCATTCCCAAAGCAGAGTACATTATCATTAAACTGGTTCTCCAAGTGCACCTTTCAGGCAAGCCGTACAGTGTTGTTAAAGCACTTCTTCTGGATGACAGCTGGGACATCACATGAGAAAATGAACTGACTCTGATCAATTTCATATCTGTTGAATGAGGAGCAGCACAGCAAGACTGGGAATTTGGAGTGAAACGCAGCTACCACAGATCTACTAATTAACACCGGCATTAAAACAACCCCCAAAAAAACAGCCATAACCTTAAAAAATAAGCAGCAAATGTGGAAAATTACATGTCAGTGAGATGTGTACGGTTGTCAAGTATGTAAAGTCACCTAAACTGAAGTCAGTCTTGACGGTACAGCTCGTCTGTCAGCCGGTCTCCGTGCTGCCGCTGATGCCGGCCGGCGAACCGGGCAGTGATTGCTAACGCCACCTAGCTTACGTGCTAACGTCAATTACAGCAACAAAACAACAAGCTTTTTTTATAGTTTGACACACTTACTGCGACATATGACACACACTGTCAAGGCACCTTTATCCGTCAACAATTAGATAGCCGTTATTTTTCCGGGTGGCGAGCGACTTTATAATGTAATACGAGCATTGAAGTCGTCTGCAACAATGTACTGTATGTATGTCAACCTACTTTTAGCCGGAGCTAGCTAGCTAACGTACAGCATTAGATAATAATGTGGGTCACCGGGCCTTTGGCCAGTCTCTGTCACCAAACAAGCCGAAGCAAAACCCTTCCGTTTGCAGCTTCGCGACTGTCAATATATGCAGATTAACAGGCTGTAGATACGTGAGATGCAAATACAGAGCGGTAGAAATATTACACTTACCCCGAGCAGGCTGCCCTTTCATCGGGATATCCCTGCACCCGGTGGCGCTGCTGACGGTGGACTGCGCAGGGCTGAGGCAGGCAGGCTGACTGGAGCCGGACCGGAGCTGGAGCCAAGAGGCCCCACACACACCTCCAGATAACACACACGCACGCTGAGGGAGCTGATCAACACCCAGGTTTTAGTTAAATTAGATGGATTGGACACCCCCTCTCCACAGGTACCCCACTTATGTGCTGAATAGTTGTTTGGTTTTTTTTGTTGTTGATTATTAAGTTGTTACAGTAACTAAAATGTGTCATATTAAAATTAATTAATTGTAGCAACATTGAAGCCTAGTCCATTGCTTCTGTTTTAAAACCTTATTTTTGTTCGTCTGAAACACAAAATTTAGTCCTTTTTCTAACATATGTCCATTGTAATTACCACACATTGTTACAGGAAAAACAGTACGGTCAAGACAAACTTTTAGCACAGAGAATAGAAGCAACGATAAATGTGAAGTTTCTTTTCTTTTAAGCAGAGAAATTATGGTTTAGTTTATTCTGATTGATTTTAGTGAATCCCCATCTCCGGCGTGGTGCTCATTACCATGGCAACAACCTAAATCGCAAAGGGTGCAACACCATTTTGGAGCCACAGCGAAGGAGTCAATGAGCTAGTGGCGCTGTTTCGACCTTTAGACAGGGACAAAGACTAAAGGGTGAATGTGTGTGTATGACTAGGTAATGATACATCTTTCTTTTTTTTTAGTAGCCTACATTAGCCACAAGTAGCTAATTTATGCTTTCCCTTAGTCATGAAGCAGGGGCAGAGGATGATGTTGTATCAAAATAATTTGCATACATCTAGTGTGTGAATTCAAAACAGTCTCTCCTGCAAGATGGCCATGTCTACTTAAACATGCAGATTTTATGTCATGCATCTGAGTGTCCACAAAACATATTATAGGGATGAAAAAAGAGAAAATATTTTTCTTTTGGGTATAGTAATAAAAGTGATTATATGAGTTAATATCCATATATACTCATTGTTCTGGAGGGATACCAATTTGCCATTATTGACTGGAACCAATATAAGATGTTGCAGCAGGGGTCTGTTTTTTATCTGGCCAGAGGTTCTGTGTCTGTGATATTTTACACAGGACTTAATGTTGTTCTAAAAATCTGCCTCGGAAACTTGTTAACATTTTACTGTGAAAACACACTTTTATTGTTGTTTGTGATGAAGTCATTATTGGCTGGAAATGCAACGACATTGAGAACATGACCAAAAGCCAAAAGAGGAGTGTGTGTTTCCCTGTTCTGCAATTTAATCTTAAACTACTAGTAACACTGAAAGTAACACAGAATACTACAAACTATCTTTACCTTTCTCTATCTGTTTTAAACTTTATCTGTCATCTTTGAAAGTAAAACACATTAGAGTTAAATTTAGATGTCAGGCTGAGGTCAGAATTATGAAATAAAATGCATATAGGATGACATATTTGCATCTTTATCTTTTTTTGCAACAACTCAGTGATTATTTAAGTGGTAGGAAGACTTCAATTGGTTGATAATGGCGACATCTACTGTTGATAAGAGTGGTTACACATTCACGTTTTCAGGTTTGTTATATTTCTTCTGACAAAAAAATGCATTTCAGAAAATAATTTTATTGCAAGAAGAAAATGAATGAGTGAATTCAGAAAAAAATTGCTTATTATTATTCCCATGCAACTTATTTTATTAAAAAGATAGCAGTGCTCTTTTTAATTCATCTGATTATTTTTTGAAGAGTTGCTCTCACAGGTGTGGGAATTGCAGTTTATTTACTCATGAATCCAGCATCATTACCGCTCATGTAAATATAATCAAAAAATGAGCCTATGACTTTCTCTGTTCCCAGCTTTCCTTGTTTGGTGTGTTTTTCTCATTTCATTCAAAATTATGGCAGGATAATAAACATCATTTCTTTATCTGATTTAAACATTGTATATTTTCTCTTGATGCCTTTTATGTTTTATGGTAGTAATTAGTTTATTTGGACCATGTAAAGTGTTAAATATTACCATTTGATGTACTGTACTAGAGTTAGCTTATAGTGGGTCAATATTAAGACATATAACAGCACAAAGCAAAAAACCACAGGACGCATACATGGAAATACATATTTATGTAAAGCACTTTTAATTGCTTTGTTGGAATGTACTATACAAATAAACTTGCCTTGCTTTAAACCGTTAAAATGAATTGTGATAACAGATGCAGCACTTACAGGTATCAATTAGATTTAAAACACTGCACTTTGGACATATTCACAGTGCTTATATTTAACAATAAAATTTCCCTTTAAGTATAACATTTTATGTTGAATAAATTATTTCATGGTTTAAATGTGGTGTTTTTAAGACTGTGGGCATTCATTAATGTGCAAACTTTTTTCATGCTTTGTCCAGAATGATATTCATAATACACCTTGCATGTAGAATCAAACTTGCACGGCCACACCTAATCACATTATAGCAGTTTTAATGCAAATGACACACATGTAACACAAAATAAAATCTGGACAAATGAATAGTATTTTAATGATATTCTTTGTGTACATTCAAACATCACTATACAGCAGTGGCAGAGGGCTGTGGTCGACATCTGGATCACTCAGTCATAGTGCAGCGGCTCGGGGTCTGTGTCGTCTCTGTACACTAAGCCTCAGAGGTGGAGACTGGCACACATTGATACACAGGATTAGATGATGAGGAATACACACGCACACACACAACTGACATTGTAACTCCATCACAATGAGAGTTTCAACAGCGTGTGTTGCAATTGAGCTTTCAAATGTCAGTGTAACATGTCTAATAAGACTGTAACCATAGGCTTGATGTGACAAAAAGTATCTTGAGTAGAGAATTTACCTTTTTATTTACTCATATTCTAAGGATCTTCTTCCATTTCGTGGCTGCAAATGAAAACAGGGTATTATTGAATTATCATCATATTATCTTGGATATTTTTTCTTTTATTTCTTGACTTAAACATGTTCATACTCGATAGAGGAAGTAACCTCTGCTCTGGATTCCCCCAGGTCCCTGGAGTTCAGCCTGCACAGACACAACAACCACAGCAAAGACTGTCCCTGTATTATTTCCCATTTTCTTAATATCCACATTTATTAATGAGACAGGTATTATTCAGTGTAAAGTTCCTGGATGTCTTCATTACTTCACCTTTTCTTCTATGACTCACCGGCAAAGTCAACAACACACACTCAAACAGTCACATCAGGATTTTCCAAAACAAACACTTTCCACGTTTTTCGCTCACAATTCCTCTGTGATAGCAAAGTTCACCTGTCAGCTGCACTAATTTTAGACCATAATTACTCTCAGCTTGGGAAAGAACAGCTAATGTAGACTGAGCTCGTACAGGGAGTGAGGATAGTTACCTGATATTAAGCAGCATTACTGACATGTTAGGTCAGGAAGGGGAAAACATACATTGAATTCAACTACAGAATGTTTCAATATTTGCCACAAATGTGCACATTTTCCACTGTGCTCGCTGCAATTATAACATTTTCTTTTCATCGGCTCATTCTATATTTTCAGCCAACATTTAACTTTGTATGTTTAGCACCAGAATATAACAGAAGTCACACAAAATGGCTTTTTCGTGTTAGTTTGCAGCACTGATTACATGCAGTGTGTATTCTGAAAAACAAACAGCTTGGTTTTTCAGTGGCTTTGTTTTACCAATCAGTGCGGTGAGATTATTTTTATAAAGCAACAGAAAAAAAAAGAGAGAGAGAGAGGGATTGAAAGGATAGCTGACATGGGTGGTACATACGTGCATTGAGAGTCCTCTCTCTCTTCCAGTATGGAGTTGAGAAAGTAGATGCAGGAGAGGGTGCAACACAGGGGTCTGACCAACACATACACACACAAAGACACAGGTAGAGCCAGACACACACAGAAACATTATTTCCCTCTAGTTAACACACAAGAACATGCGGCACGGATATGCAAACATAATACAAATGCTTCCGCAGTGCAGCGATTTATTCATTTATTCACTGCAGGCTGCTTGCATTTTGCATTATTCACTAGAATTGAGTTTTTTGCCATCTCTGATCGCAACTAATTCACTGTTATTCAATCAGCAATATTACCTCACATACTGTTCACATTCTGACTGATGATTCTCTATTCTCTATAATATTAATTCACATTCATAAACTCCCTGTCAGTCATCTATAAAATCCTTCTGTTTGATTAAAAGACATTCACAATCATTATGTTATGGTCCAGGAGAACATTTTATAGAATATTGTTTGAATGCTGAATTTTTACATTTGCATTTATAATGAGTGTATCAACTGCACACAATTCTAAAAAAGTACTTTAGGTACAAAGTACGTTAGGAAAAGTCTGGCAAAAGAAATGTATATAGGGTGATTTTACAGCTCTCAAATGTGAAAAAGGGTCACATTTGATCCTGAACAGTAGGTAAGGGTTAAGCAACAAGGCGTCCAAACTGGACGACCACATCGGTTGTTTGACCATGCACTCCAGAACGGCCACTGGCAGGGAGAAGGACAGACAGAGGAGACAAACATAATCCAAGTTCTCATGCAACCAAGAAATAAAGCTGGCTGTGAAGCCATGTACTCGCCTCCCTGCACAAAATGTTGAGAATAGGCATCTGACATGCAGAGCACGCAACATGGTAGAGGAGCTGTATTTGTCTGCATGCATTAGTGCTGACCTGTTATGGTATGTGTGTGCCTGCATGCATTTTGGTTTGAGGAATGAAGTGTGGAGACTTTACACAACTGGTTTTATTTTGTGATTATAGCTCCAACAGAGTTGAAAAGTATCAAACTTGTGCAAAAGGTGCAAGTTAGAAATAGTTAGAAAACAGTGTGAACTGCTTTCCTAGGTCAGGCAACAAACTGTAGCAGTGCACATTTATCTCAAAACTTACCACCCTCTCTGACAAGGCAGAATCATTTGGTCTTGAGTAATGAAATAAAAACTGTGCATACAGTGCACAACAGGAACATGTGGGGGGAAAAAATCCTCACACACACACACACACACACACACACACACACACACACACACACTCACACACAAGTGCACACACACACAAGCCAACAAAAAATTGTCATTAGGTATAATCTGTCTCTCTCATTAATCTCTACAGGTCCAGTCTATTGTTCACTATAATTCATATGATTGATAAGAAACTTGTACTTACCCTTTTACTATTTTCTCGCACTTTCAGCTCCTGCTAAAACAACAAAATGTTGACAATGAAAAAAATCTTTGGTGTTAATGTTTTAGTATATATTTTGTCTTTTTTTGCAATTAGTAACATATTCTGCTATTGAACTTTTACTTCTGGGAGTGAAGAGAGCACAAAGCATGAGGTACCTTTGACTTCTGAACCAGCATCAAGACACAGAGTTCTCCTAAGACATCAGATGCCTGGAAAAGAAATTAAAAGAGAAAAATGGCTGCTTAAACAAATTATTACATTTGTAACACATGTTTAAAGAAACAAAGCTCAATTTACTCAGACTCTTCTCAACTGACACCGCACTCACCAATAACTCCAGGTCTGCAGAGAGGTAGGATGAGCACACAGCGTCTATCTGTGGAGCAGTACAAAGGATGATGGACAGTTACAAAGACAGAAGCAATGAAGTCGGAAGAAGAGAATAAAATAGCGCTGTGTACCTGGTTGAGGAGCTGCCGCTGATCTGTTGTGGCTTGCTGAAGTTCTGCTGGAGCACCTTTGGTTTTATACAGCACAGAAAAACATAGTTAATGCAATACAGTTAATACTGAGCATCCTGATGAAATTACACTTATATTGACAGAACAGTAATGATGCATGATGATATTATAGAAGCTAAGGTCAGTAGTGTTGTGATGACAAATTGCATCTCCTGTATGACTGTTTTCGGGATGCTCTGCTGATCTAGCATGATTGCAGTAAATGTCCATTATCAGGAGTAAAAGCTTCACTGTAGAATATGGATTTGTCATGCATCACGTTGATGTTTGATTACTGGCAGAAATCTGGTTTTGAAAATATTCTAAAAATCAAAACTACAATTAATCTCAACCCCATAAAACTATATTTTCACGTTTCATAATCTGTTATAAATAAAGTCTGTAATAAAGTCAACAGCATGCAGCATCACGGTGCCAAACCTGATGTTGTATCCCCACAGTCGATGCAAAGATCACTTTGACATTATGAGAATACTGCACAAGTGCCTGTCAATCACATATCACTGGTGACTTTAGGTCAGTTGACACCTAAAGTCAAAGGTTGTAATGGTGAATCGAGTTGTTGGCTGAAGATTTCTGTGAAACTGTCTCTAGTAGTTCGGCATTACATCAGTTATTGAAAAATGACATGGATGGAAGGATGGCTGGAAGGATGGAAGGATGGATGCATATGATGTATCAAAATCCGTAACTAGTATTCACATGCACAATATTTCATTCATACACATCACTGTTCAAAAGTATATAATAAACAAAAAACTACAAACCACTTATTTCCTTTAGAAATTGTAATAGATAGATAGATAGATAGATAGATAGATAGATAGATAGATAGATAGATAGATAACTTTTACAACAACAAAGGAGAGGAACAAAGCTTTATGTCCCTCATGTTCAAAGATTTTGTGCTTCATTTGATAAAAGATCCATTCAGCAGCGAAAAGCGCAAGACTTGCAGTTTTTGGCTTTAAAAAAGCAAAAGATGAAAATAAAATAATATATAACTTACTTTTGCAGACTGGGATGGTTAGGATGAGTAGGGCTGCGAGTGTGATGCTGGCCGTGCTGAGTGGACTCATGGCGCTTCTGCTGAGGCTGGACAGGCTGCTGGAGGCTCCGCGCTGCGCAGGCTGACTTTGGCACTGGAATGTCCTCATCTCCCTCTCGCTGGCCTTTCTTTCTTTCTTCCTTGCTTCCTTCCTTCCTTAGTTCCTTCCTTCCTTTCTGTCTTTCTTTCTTTCTTTCTCCCTTTCTTTCTTTCTTTCTTTCTTTGTTTTTGATTCTGTCCGCTTGACTTCTTGCTCTTCTGACAGTTTCCCCACTCAAGTCAGAGAAATATGAAGGCTGGTGTCACACACCCTCCTCGCGCGCTGACACTTGACTGCGTCAGCGCCGCGCGTAAAAAAAAAAAAAAAAAAAAAAAAAGTTGATTTGATCAACAGGTTGGCGTCAGGGAGAGCAGAGGTATGAGTGATGAAGTAATACAACATTTATAACAATAAACAGTGAGATCCAACTGTTGATCATAAGAAAATTAACTTCTTATTTTTTTAAACCCTGTTTTTATATTTTAGAGAAGCACAACGTAGCTGTTGTCGTTTTTGCTCAGTCTGTATCTGAGATATACAGTCTGATTTATGTCAGTTATTATGTTAAGGTGCCGTTTGTTTTGATGCATTGCGTTATATGTACACGGTTAGGCTGTCATAGATAATTCTCCTTATTTCATATGCAGAAGGTAGCTATATTCATTTTTCATCAGCTTCGTGTCTAGAAGGCCATTTTGGCACAGACACGTGCACTCACCACCTATATTTATTCTATATTTATCTGTTGCTATTGGATCTCTTATAAACCACCGTTTTATCATTCATCAATGCACTATAGCCTGTGTCTGTCTATGCTGTTGTGGTCAGGGAATATAGTAAGGTGTTCACATCCACCTTCTCTTCTCACTCAGACTCAAGATTGCTTTCAATTAACCTGATGTAGCATATCATATTTTTACTACTATTGTTAAAGTCAGAAGCAAAAATGTGACAAAGCATGTGTGCACACCAATCAAAACTTTAGGACTTTATGTCTCTTGTCTAGGTAAATCCTTTAAAGCCCCCATCTTGCTTGGCTGTCTGAACTTAGCAATGATGTATGTGTTTTCACTTTCATCTGCTCTGTGCTCACTTTAAATCTCAGTCTAAGTCATGCACCTTCAAGCATGATGTGTGACATCATAGCTAATCTGGAGTGAATCATGACCCATTTTATATAAGTGTGATGTAGATACTTGGAAGCTCCAGTGCACATACAATCACAATCATAAACACCCCAACATCAATACAATGGTATTTATATTAATATATTCTGTATTTCAGTGAGGGCGAGGGTGATGTCATTTTGAGAACTGTTGTTGTGCAGAGAAAAAATGGGCACAAATTAGTATTTCAAGCAGAGTCTTTTTATCTGTCATAAAACATCAGCGGGGGATCTTTATTTTTTTTTAATCAAAGCCAATTAGTCGGTTCCATTTTTAAATTTGTCATCAGGAAAACATTCCTTCATAATATCTTGTCCACAACTCACTTATGTGTCACCACAGTGGCATACAGTTTTTGCATTTATGGATAAGAGACTGCAAACTGAAAGCCAAATAATGGACTTCATAGTGTAATTGATGTGGCACACAGGAAGCCATCAGCCATGATGACCTTGATCATCATGGCTTCAATTTTTTTTCAATTCATGCTCTTATTTCAGCATTATTTTGTATCAGAGTGTACACCTCAAGGCTTTGGTAACTGCAGTTTGCTTGTAAATGCCAGTCCAACAAATCAGCTCAAGCCTGGCGCACATCATCATTAAAGTGTATGAAGTAATGACTATAATTGTATGAAATAGCGTGTCTTCAATTTTCAACTTTTGTTAGCACAACATCACAATATTCATGCATTGATAGTATTACATACTTTTGAATCTACTTCATTTTCAGATCTACTCATTACGACTCATTACAGAATTACCTTTTCTGATAAAACTCAGGTAATGTGTCGGTCTTTGTGTAAAGCTGCCTGTCTGAGGGTACCTTTCAATTTGATCTGTTTCTGTTTTCTTCAGCAAAAACCCCACAATGAATAAAAAAGGTTGGCTTTGCTTTGCTTGTAACTGGCTTTATTATCACAAGAAGGGACTTGGGATTTATTACAGTAAAATGAGGAGGACAGTCTGGGTGAGAATGGGGAGAAACAGATGTTGCTGGGAAAATTTTGATGATGATTTAATTGGTTTTGAAGTCTTATGTGTTTGAGAGCGTGTGTCTCAACAAATGGAGTGCATCAATAATTGAGTCATTCCAGGGAGTCATAGGCATCCCCACCCTTGTCATCCTCCTAAACTAATCTCTCTCCGCTTTAATCTCCCACTTTTCCTTATTACCACAAATTGTGAACAAACAGTGGAGGTCAGTGGGTGAGTGTAATGCTCATTGAATTAAAGAAAGGACAAGATTTTTGCAGCTTTGTCACAATGAATAATTATGGCACTTTGAGGAGAAAGGACAGGAGTTTGTGATCGTCAAAGCTGATTCAGTAACTAGACCTGAAAGCTTTGAGGACAGCTCTTACCAACTGGGAGAAGTCCTGAAATGTCATGACCTTTAAAAAGTTTTTTTTTTTATTATAAAATTGACTGGCATTTGCGTGCTCTGGTCTAATTAATTTGTTTGAGTTAAAACCCAAAGGTACTGATGTATCTGACGCACCAGATGGTTTGTTATTCAGAACCATATGAAACTGTTCAGAGAAGGGCAGGCACTTTCAAAAACTACGTGGCAGGTGGTTGGATGAACACTGATGATCACTGTCTCACCTGGAGATTACGTGAGAATCTTCATAGGATGCTGATTGGTCCGAACCACCCTAGGTTTGGACACAAACACATAAGTAGAATCCTGATAAGATGGATTCTCATTATTTGGTGATCTTGCAACTAAACTGAAGGGAAAATGATACTGTGGAGGTCATACACTGTTGCACCCTGAAGCCTCAACACAGATTATGGTTCTTATTGTGCTCTAATTATAAGATAAATTCAAAGGCAGACATAGAATAAATGAATCTGTCATTTAGTATTTTAACATGCATGCCAATTTGTGGCTCATCACAGAATTACCTTTTCTGATAAACATAGGTAATGTGTCAGTTTTGTGTGTAAAGCTGTGTGTGCAAGGGCATAAATACTTCCCAGCACTGATATTTCATTTTTTTTGATAAGCAAGACGATGCAGTACAAAAACAACCACTGTCCCATTTCTTCAGCATCATTGAGTTATCATTCTTCACTTTGGTGGACCTGCTTTAAAGGAATAGCTGTTTCATGAGTAATCAGAACAGGGCCAGAAAGTAAGAACACACGTTTGCCTGCCCTGTATGACATCCACACCTCCCACTCTATATAAAAGACATCCTGCTTCCTAAAAGTGCCATCTCACTCTGCTCATTACCTGTTTGACCCTCTGCCCTCAGGAAGGCACTACAGATCAATCACAGTGAGCACTATGCTAAAGGACGCAACACTAAATAACACTGCACTAAAGGAAATTGTACTAAATGACACTGCACTAAAGGACACTGCTCTAAAAGGACAGTGCACTAGAGGAAACTGTACTAAAGGACAGTGCACTAGAGGAAACTGTACTAAAGAACAATGCACTAAAGGACACTATACTGTAATGGCTCAGAAGGCAGGGAACCCAAAAGCACGACAACAGGAAGATATTTCAGAGTCCACAGATATTTAATCGGAGTCAAAAACAGGCAGACAGACAAACAGGCAGACAAATATCTAAAAACCGGGAACCAGGCAAGACGGGCAGGAATGACACGGGCAGAGTAACGCTGGAAAGTTAGGCATGAAAACACTAGACAATCTGGCAGAGGACAAGTGGAAATGGGCCTGTATGTATATGAAGGGGAACTGATGATGATTGCAACCAGGTGTGGAGATGGGCGAGGAAGCACAGGTGAGGGGAGTGAGCTGATGAGGGTGACAGGATCTGAAATGACAGGATAATTAGTGAAGGAAAAAACATGACCACAACTGATCAACCCATGACACTATACTAAACAACATTGTACTAAAGGACACTGCACTAAAGGACACTATACTAAACAACATTGTACTAAAGGACACTATACTAAACAACATTGTACTAAAGGACACTACTAAAGAACACTATACTAAACAACACTGCACTAAAGGACACTACTAATGGACACTATACTAAACAACACTGCACTAAACAACACTGCACTAAAGGACACTGCACTAAAGGACACTACTAAAGGACACTATACTAAAGGACACTGCACTAAAGGACACTACTAAAGCACACTATACTAAAGGACACTGCACTAAAGGACACTACTAAACACCATTGTACTAAAGAACACTGCTCTAAAGGACACTATACTAAACAACACTGCACTAAAGGACACTGCACTAAAGGACACTATACTATACTTAAGGACACTGCACTAAAGGACACTACTAAAGGACACTATACTATACTAAAGGACACTGCACTAAAGGACACTGCACTAAAGGACACTACTAAAGGACACTATACTGAAGGACACTGCACTAAAGGACACTACTAAAGGACACTATACTAAAGGACACTATATTATACTAAAGGACACTGCACTAAAGGACACTATACTAAAGGACACTGCACTAAAGGACACTACTAAACAACACTGCACTAAACAACACTGCACTAAAGGACACTACTAAAGGACACTATACTAAAGGACACTGCACTAAAGGACACTACTAAAGGACACTATACTAAAGGACACTGCACTAAAGGACTCTGCACTAAAGGACACTACTAAACAACACTGCACTAAAGGACACTACTAAAGGACACTACTAAAGGACACTGCACTAAAGGACACTACTAAACAACACTATACTAAAGGACACTGCACTAAAGGACACTATACTAAAGGACTCTGCACTAAAGGACACTGTACTAAAAGACACTGCACTAAAGGACTCTGCACTAAAGGACACTATACTAAAGGACACTGCACTAAAGGACACTACTAAAGGACACTATACTAAAGGACACTGCACTAAAGGACACTATACTATACTAAAGGACACTGCACTAAAGGACACGATACTAAAGGACTCTGCACTAAATGTGTGTTCTCTTTTAATTTCTTTTCCAGGCATCTGATGTCTTAGGAGAACTCTGTGTCTTGATGCTGGTTCAGAAGTCAAAGGTACCTCATGCTTTGTGCTCTCTTCACTCCCAGAAGTAAAAGTTCAATAGCAAAATATGTTAAAAAAAAGACAAAATATATACTAAAACATTAACACCAAAGATGAAAGAACATTTGTTGTTTTAGCAGGAGCTGAAAGTGCGAGAAAATAGTAAACGGGTAAGTACAAGTTTCTTATGAATCATATGAATTGTTTATAGTGAACAATAGACTAGACCTATAGAGATTAATGAGAGAGACAGATTATACCTTGTTTTTGTGCCAGCATCAGTTTGTAGGAACATCAACGTCAGCACTGACTACAGACCTTTGACGTTCACAAAACACATTGACCGTAAGTGCCAGAATAGCAAAAACTTGTGAGTGAATCATGACTACAGGAAAGCACAACATGTGGTAAAATAGAAACATTGAACATTGAACGTTAATGGTGATGTGTGAGTCTGTTATGTGTGTGTGTGTGTGTGTGTGTGTGTGTGTGTGTTGAGCTCCACTCCGGCAGTACAACAGAAATGTTGTTGTATACCTGTACAATGACAATAAACTATTATATTCTATTATATTATATTCCATTCTATTCTATATCAGTATAACTCTATAATGCACACCAGTTGTTTATCTGCATGCATTGACTGATGTTCTAAATTGGAAACAAGAAAATGAGCAGGGAGAGTAACCTATTAACAAGTCACATCCTCCAAGACAATTAGTTAACCATATAAAATATGACAAGCTTGAGTCTATTGTTTCCAAATTGTATGCTGTATTTTGTTTCCATCTTGCATCAAATGGAAATTGCTGCCTTTGCCAATGATTAAAGTTCAATGACTATGTGTCCTGTGATTCAAATGTGGTTTGAACTCACTGAATATCTCCTGAGATATGGCTTCATAAGTCTACAAATTCTGTAAACAATATATATAAGAAAATATTCTCTTTAGATTCCACTCATAATATCTCATGTTAATATTATGCCACTTAGATTGAGTTGCAAACTAAATTTGAAATTGATGGTTTAATATTGCCTGATAATAAAAAGGAGTATTGAATTGTATGAATCATGCAACTATGTTGTCATCTCAATGTAAAGGAGATCTGTGATCATTTTCACTTTAGAATCTGCTTTGACACTCACAATACTCTTTATGATTGTATGAACTAACAGATATCCAGTTAGACTTTGACGCACATTACATGAGCTGTTGAGCGGGTTGAATTTTGACATATTATGTTATATTGTGAGAATCATTACAATGAGTATCATATTCTACACAAGCACAATCATAATTTCCTGTGTAGGCAGAGTCTGATAAATGCAAGAATAGGATGAAGTAATCAATCCTGTTACCCTTGCTATGATTAATATGACATGTTCAAAGATCCTTTCATCCCATCTTTTCCATGTTTACAGTTCAGTCTAGTTTACCAAGTAACATACCAGCAAAATAAGTAACTCATACAATTGTAGGAAAAAAATGAATAGCAGCATATATCTTAATGTAGCATGCTAATCTATGCAGAATTTTAGGGGAAGTAATTTGGATTCATTCTCTGGGGACCATGAATATCTGCACAAGTTTCAGTTTTATGTGGTGGACCATGTTTTGGCACTGTTAATTATAAACTTCTTTTGTGCCCCAAGTTCACTCAGTGTAGTGTATTTCCTACTGTTGTGAGAAGAAAAAGATGATATATTTTTGTTATCGTCATTTCAAATACAATAAATTGCTGTTTGCTGGAAAACATTACAAAAGTCATTTTTATTTAATGACTAAAAGGACTTTCAAGTTTGTTATCTATTTAAAAATTAACATTAGCCTAAAGGGAAAACCCAAGGACTATGAAAAGATGTGGGCACCATTTCCTTAAAATGAGCCCAGTGGAGGATTTTTTCTCATCATTCATTTTTATTTTTGTATGTGTTTATTTATTTGACTTTTTGATTATTGTCATGTGTATGTTTGACATATACTTTATGTTTAAAGCACAATAAATATTATGTTTAAAAAAACGTTGTGGACCAACTGCCTGACTGACAGATCAACTTGGCCATTTGGTTCTGTTCTTGGGTTGAATTTGGTTGGAGTGACGCTGGCAGTTTGTTGAAGTCATATTGATATTTGAATGATATGTTAACTAGTAATAACAATAAAAGATTTTCCTTTACAGCTCAACTTTTTACCATTAACGTGCATGCTTTTCTGTCTCAGCAGCCACCATTTCCTTTTGTTCTCAGGTAAAAATAACTCATCATCTGCTCCATCCAAGGCCAGTTTAACGCCCCTTGGGGGCCTTA
Organism: Scomber japonicus; assembly: GCF_027409825.1. NCBI lineage: Eukaryota > Metazoa > Chordata > Actinopteri > Scombriformes > Scombridae > Scomber > Scomber japonicus. The sequence goes on from NC_070584.1 coordinate 10,241,925, forward strand.
GGGCAAAAATGAACTGTGGGCCCCAATTAACATGGAGCTACCAGGCTGGGGCACTTTTGGCGCTTTTCCACTACACAGTTCCAGCACGACTCGACTTGACTTCCACTAGGGATAGTACCTGGTACCTGGTACTTTTTTAGTACCTGCTCTGCTGAGGTTCCAAGTGAGCTGAGTCGATACTAAAATGTGACGTCGACAGACTGTTGGCCGCTGATTGGTCAGAAGAGTTGTCGCTGGAAGAGTCATGAGCCGTCCCACACAAGAATCAAACCCGGCATTTTTAAATACCGGCAACAGTGTTACAGCCATACGGCTCAATTTTGTTGCTTTGTGTGTGACAGAAAGCCACATACAGCCTCCATTGTTTATGTGTTTGTGTTGCGTATAAAACGAAGTCACGGCAGTATCACAGAGCCGTGCTATGACAACCCCGCCCACGTTGAATAGGTACTTCTTTGTAATGGAAAAGGTCATTCCTGGAACCGAGCGGAGGCGAGTCGAGTCGAGTCATGCTGGAACTGTGTAGTGGAAAAGCGCCATTTGCTCCATTAGTAATCCAACATTGTCTCTGCAGACTTTTTAGATTCTCCGGTTCACCTGACCTGCACACATCTGTACTCCACACACCTTCTTGCTGTGTGCTAACCGCTGTACCCCCGTTCCACTTGTGTATATTTAGCCTAGATGTACGATGGTTATATAGTGCATCACATTGCTGAAAATCCAGGACTGTCATTCTGAAATCATAAAGTACACCTTTTTAGAAAGTAGAACCTGTTGCTCTTCTAGCTGTTGGAACATGAAGTGAAAATATTTTTCATCAAGAGAACAGGAACATTTATTCTCTAAATAAAAGCAAGATGAGGGAGAGGATGAAAGCACTTACTCATGAAAGTGAGTCTTTTCATGACGTGTTCAGTGAGTAACTGAAGAAGCATGGCAGCAAGAGTGAGATTTAGGAGTGAAAGTAACCGGCTGGCCAGTTTGACCACAGTTGGTGATTATATCACCACAGTGGCAATTCCCACTCGTACCATTGCAAAAATAATGAAAACTCGCAGGTGTATATTTGAGTATGTATAGTGGGGACATGTCCCTACCAATATTTCTAGCAATCTCAAACAATATAACAGTATATGGTTTGTTTGTTTTCTTACTCTGAGAGACACTGAGTGAGATGGAAGCAGCATCATAAGCTACTAAGATCTTTGCCCTGTTTTAAAATTAGATTAAGCAAGAAACCTTTACCATCTGCACAGAGCTGACCATACTGAGGTAGTACAGAGCCCCTGTTTATACCTGGCATTAGCATGAGTCTCGGGTGTTCCGATCACAGCTGTACAGCTGAGACACATTGCTGTTTACACCTATCTCTACTAAGAGTCTCAAGCTGGCCACTTATGTCCAAATTTTGTTACTACCTACATCACTTTGGCAAAGATGTCAAAGGGCCCTGCACACAGTTGTTACATCAGTCAGACAAGAGCCAATTTGTTTATAGTGCAGGCTGAACAGGTAAGAACTGATAAAAATGTACAGGCTATTCCAGCTGTTCAGATTACTCCAACCATGCACATCTATGCTCCTCTCCATTATTTCAACCATTTACCATAATTATTATTGATGAAGTATTTTCCTCTCATGTCCTTAGTGGGGACACATCAGGACACATTAGCATTTACCCTACAAAAGTTATGTGGTCACATGCATCTCAGCTGGATCACAATGGGTCTCAGAGGTCATTTACACTAGTATTTAGTGCTGTGCTGTCCACTTGAGATCGGATCACCCAAGACGCATGTTAATGTCAGGTGTAAACAGGGTCAGACACAGTTACAGGAGAGAGCTGACCACACAGATAAGAGACCTGCAACATGACAGAGATCAACATGGCACATGGCATCCACTCTGACAGTGGACATAAAGCTACTATCTGTGTAAGATGAATGAACCGTGGTCAATTTGAAGTTGTTGCAAATGTTATTTTAAACAATTACAACATCTTATAATTAAAAACACATTCAAAAAGTTATATTGCTCGATGTAATTTGCACCTGTCAATTGACTTTATACAGTCTATGGTGCAAGTCACCTTCCACTCCTCTCTCTCTTAGCCAAAGCAAGAGCACAATACTGTGAATTATCATTATTTCATGCATTTGCAAATACAAAAAAAATAATTATTGATTAACTTCTCATCTAAGATGCAGACAGTGAGGGTCAGATTGATGCAACAGAGGGTTCAGGTCAGCTGCAGTGCCATGGACATTTTTCAGCAAGCATCAGGTCTCAAATTAATGTCAATCAACCCAGCAAGCATGTCCATGTAGGCTTAAGGGTTAGGGCAGGGTTAAATTCAGGTTGCAATGTGGGTCACAAGTGGGTTTGTCTGCAGTTTCCATGGTGACCCGACCTGTTAGGTACATAGACTAAGGGCAAATTGCTTAAACAAGAGAAAACACAGACATTTGGTGGCTGCAGCCGGATATGTGAACTCCACTCTGCAAAGTAAAAGGAGTGAGGAACACTTTCAGAGAGTGTTTGACAAGGCATCATCTATGGTGCACATCATGGATAAAGAGGCTACCAAAAAGAAAAACTAATGGAGCAGCAGGCCAAAATCCCCAGAAGAACATTACAGGGCTGCTACAAGGTGTTAGATACTGTGCATATGCCTTTAAAAAAAGAACAGTTTAATCAGACCGATATGCAGCTGTTGCACAGATTACACAATGTTCTCTTTACTGGAGGAAAGAAATGATCAATCAATCTTTATTTGTATAGTGCCAAATCACAACAAAGTCATCTTAAGGCACTTTACACATAGAGCAGGTCTAAACCGTGAATGATGTTATCTATCAATACTCAGAGTTACAAAGGGAATCTCCAAATAGCCATGTTCATGTCAAAGAACAAGTAGAAGTTGAACATTAAAGCTGCAGATACTCTACAAACGATGCCTCTAGTGGTTTGGTCAGTGGTTTGCCTCTAGTGGTTTGTTTTATGAGGTTCAAAGTCTTGTTAGGCTGCTGTTGGTTATCCTTGTGGCTTCAGCTGGAGCTGAAAGAAGCTTCAGTGAATTTAGGAGACTAAAAAACTGGCTGAGGTCAACAATCTCAACAACACCACTGTGATCCACCATGTCCACCAAGAAAAACGTGATGTCATCGATCTCAGAGCTATTTGTTTGGGCCAGTAAATGGCAAAAAGACATAAGCTGGGCAATCTGAAAATGAATAAATACCAAAACAAATAACATAATGTTTCCCAGTTTTAAACAAATGTGGGAGTCAACATTAAAAGGTAGACAAAAAACTGCAGCAGTGAGTCTCAGGGCCAGCAGATGCTAACTTGAAAAAACTCTTCATAGTCCTGCTTGTAGCAATTGTCTCCCCTGAGTGCTGAAAAATAAATTCTAATCAACCTTTAAACAATCCTTTCAAAATAAAGGTCAGCAACTATCAAGAAAATAATCAGAAGATTGATTGATTGTGAAAATAATCATTAGTTGAAGCCTTACAGTAGTTCTCAATAGCAAACTTCTCACAAAATGTAATTTCCCTATGTACATGTATAATTTATGAACACCCAAAAGCTACTGTTAAACTTTGTCCTGTTTGCACTCATAACCAAAACCTTATGCTGAAGAGGTGGGTCCAAAATTTTGTTAACATCTACCCGTAAGATTTAACATCTAATCTCTCCAAATACTGTACAAAGGACTAGTTCATTGTGTAACCCTAACAAAATTAGAATAAAGGAACAGGTAAAAGTCACAATACTCACATACTTTATCAAACAGTGTACAATGAAAATTTAGAAATGAGTGTATCATTTAAGGGGGAAGTTTAAAAAGAATAGAATATACAATGAGGGGAATGTGGTTTAGATATGTTGTTTTGAAGCTGAAACTTGTTCCAGGCTTTGTGTTATCAGGAGACTCTACTTCAGCTCTAACTCCATCTGTAAAGAGATAAAGATGTTCTCTGATATAAATAGACTACATTTGAACACTGATAAAATAACCTCTCCTATACTTTCTTCCACAGTTTTTCTTTTTAAAATTTCCAGCCATCTTTCTTTTTTTTTTAATCTGCCAGCAGTCAGGGTTTGAATTCATTTTTGTCTTCATATTCATTCATAATAATCCTCTCTCTCTCTCTATTTGTTACTCTTACACCTGCTCTCGCTCTCTCTCTCTCTCTCTCTCTCTCTCTCTCTCTCTCTCTCTCTCTCTCTCTCTCTCTCTCACTCTCTCTCTAACTCACAAACAGACAGGAAAGCACAATGCAAAGTCACATGTACACACACACACACACACACACACACACTCACACACACACACACACACACATGGACACTTGAAATTACATGATTACTTTAAAACAAAATCGCACACATGATCGACCCTCCTAACAAGCAAACAGCTCTACACGCAGCGTTCCTCATGTAATAGCGGCTCCAAGACCAGCATAGTTCATCTTTATGTGTAATTTGGCAGTGATGAGTCAAGACCTCACCTTGGGATGAGGTTACCAAAGTAGGGTATCATTCAAACAAGTTCCCATACAGCTGTAAGAGCTCCTACAGGTTTGTGTAGATGTTGATGCAGGGAGGTATCACCACATTTATGCGCTTTGAAAACCACATCAATATATGTCAATATATGTTTGAAGAGGTTTTCTGTTAATTTCAATTTCTTGTTTGATGCCTCAGAAGCTTGTAAATGTTAAAGAAAATAAGAAACTCAGCTTGTACACATAGTATGTAGATGTATTCATGTCTGCGTGTATATGTGTGTGTGTGTCCGTGTGTGTGTCCGTGTGTGTATGTGTGTGTGTGCAAGCGCATATATATATGTGATTCTGTTATACTGACAACACAACAAATATGGATCTAAAAAACACTGATTATGCAATCTCCAAGCATATTAAAGGGCTGCGTGAAATGCCATCCAGATAGCAACTCAAACATTTCTGATTTCAAAAAGAAATAGAAAATGCTATCAGCCTTTAATCACCAGTGTGAATGTCAAATGTAGATTACACAGATGTAATCACCTTCCCCCTGACGAAGTGACATCTGCATGTCATCTGCTGCGTGTGTCACCGGGGCTCCCTCATTGGCGTGGTGGCCTCCTGACACAACTAGTTGATTCAGTGGGGACACCTCTCACCTGCAGGATGTGTGTACATCTCCCAAACTGACTGTGAGCAGGGTCTGGATGGTTTGGTTGATACTGTATCTCAATCTTTCAGTCCCTCTTTGCCAAAAGCGAAGGGGTTTTCTGTGATTATTGCAATCCACCCAGGTTGAAGTTATTGTTTTTGTGCCAGCATCAGTTTGTAGGAACATCAACGTCAGCACTGACTACAGACCTTTGACATTCACAAAACACATTGACCGTAAGTGCCAGAATAGCAAAAACCTGTGGGTGAATCATGACTACAGGAAAGCACAACATGTGGTAAAATAGAAACATTGAAGAACGTTAATGGTGGTGTGTGAGTCTGTTAAGTGTGTGTGTGTGTGTGTGTGTGTGTGTGTGTGTGTGTGTGTGTGTGTGTGTGCAGTGCCTGGATGTACATTATATGTTGGGCTGAAAGAGGAAATTATTTTTACGGTCATAGTGGCCCCAGCACATGCACTATGTCATCTTATTAAATGAAACAGCATGAAAAAAAGTCACAAAATATAAAGTTTTCACACAAATGAGTCTCAGAAAGTAAATATCAGTCATAATTTATCCCTCTCAATGATAATATTAGAGATTATTTTGAATGAGTTGTCTTTTACTCTGTGTTTTTGTTTGTGTCTCTCTCATGGCAACAGCTCAAACAGACCCACACTCTTACTCGCTTACTGTAAACTCCTCCACCATTTTCTCTGACAGCAAAATATGATAATGTCCTTTGTTTATGTCCATATTAAAACAATAACTCCTTAAATGAAATTGTTGCAGGAAGCAGCTCAGTACAGTGTGGCTGTGCAACATATAACATCCATGAGCAACAGTGTAAGTTATCATCAAACGTAAATCTTCTCCCACCACTGGAGGAAAGAGAGTAATGTCCATTCGTGATGACTAAGACACAGACAAGACAGCAGCATGCTTAAAGACACTGTAGAGACCTGCACAGTGATTTCAAAAGTTTATGGTTCATGATGACTAGCAAAAATTGAGATATGAGCACATACATCACACTGTTTTTTAAATATTTCTGTTGGAGTGCCAAATTTTGGATCTGATGTCTTTTCTATCAGATGTCTGACTCACTGTGTTGACTCATTACATGAGTAACACTGACAACAAACACACATCAAAGAAATGTTTTTTTTTGAAAGAACACAACATATACAAAACATGATATCTGCAGAAATTATGAGTATTATGTGGATGAACAATGCCACCTGGTGTCCTGAATAACATTTGTTGGCATCGTCTCAAATGGTAATCCAGAAAGTGATGTCATATTTTAGAGGCTAGAAATGTAAAACCTACGTTTATACCTAAAAAAGACTTATTTATCATCTCTGTTTACAACAATAATAATGAGAAACAGTTGCAGTTATTGCATATATCTTACAACACAGACTACAGCCACTGTACTTTCCTTTGGTCATGCAGGACTTTTGAGGCTGCATTCAAAGGGTGCAGTTCATCACATTTGATCAGCTGGCTTCCTACAGGGTCAGGCGGTGTGCAAGCAAGATCATCTCTGAGTGATCCCACCCTGGTCACAGTACTCTTTGAACTTCTTCCCTCAGGAAAAAGGCTAAGATTCATAAAAACCTCCACCAGCAGACACAGAAACTGCTTATTTCCACAAGCTGTTGCTCTACTAAATAGCTCAACTGTACTGTTATCAAACTAGACTCTACATATTGACTCTCTCCTTTAATCCTTGCACTGGTCACTTTCATACATTTGATCAAACTTGATTTAACATTGCACATGCATTCATACATACATACATACATACATAGATACATACATACATGTTACATAATTTAATTATGTGACATGTATAGGCAAACTTCACATATCACATCATGTATACAGTCTATAAAGTTCAACAAACTAATAAATGAATATTTAGCCAGAGGATTTTCAGGGAATAGTGTTTCATAGTGGTTTATTAAATGATTGCTTTTCTTATTATTTACTACTTTGAGTGATTTAAAGAAAGAGTTCAATTCAAGGAGGGGTTGTGCAATTTGGGGTGATGTTTTGGAGAATTTGCATTTATGAATAAAGAATTTGGCATGAAGAGTGACAAAATTAATCAGATATTCTGCAGCATTATTCTCTGAGTTATAACAGCAGATGGCATCTTTGAGGTCAAAAGAGTAGGCTATGCAGAGTTATTAACTTTAGAGAGGTGAGACTCCAGATCAGTCCAAAAACGTTTGGGGATATTTCAAGTGTTAGATATTATTTCTTCTTTGTAAATATTGCTTATTGTTACACGTTACACGTTAGTTTAATACCATCCTACATTTCATAACTTCCATAACTTAAGTGGCTTTTCACAAGTTCAATTCATTTATTATTAAAGATGACAGGACCGAATGATGGTGGATGTTGACAGTGCCTTGGTCACATGACAGCTCCGCCTCTCACAACCAGGAAGTGAGAGGGCGGTGCTTTGCAAAGAGCTGGTGGACTCACAAAAACAAGGTAACCGCTCCTTATGATTTGTACCTCTGTTAAAATGCAAATAGAGTAGATTTGGATTGAAAAAATATAGCTGTTTAGTTGGTTACCTAGCAGTAATGCATCCATTGTTCGGGAAAACCAACGTAATTGAGCTAAAGGTTAGCCTGTTAGCTCCGTGAAGCTAGCAGCTAACAGAGAGGACGTCAGTCAGCTGTTGTGATGAGGACATTTCTTTCAGGAAGGGCCTCTTTCTTTTTACTGCTGCAGTAGCCCGCACCAGTAGCTACACTTATTAACGTGTTATAATACTTTCTGTGGTCACTCTGCTGTAAAGAGAATGTGTACAGTCTCTGATAACCTGTAGAGAGTATATACATTCATACAGCTGTTGTCAGATGGAGTTAAAAAAATCTTCCAACATGTCATGAAATAAATGGTTAATGGTTATTTTTCTGGATGGATTTAGGTGAGATGTGTCTCGTCACTAGCAGAACTGGCTTTTTGCTGAGTGCAATTAATACTAAATATGACAGTAACATCATGTAGATTGTTTTTAAAATGGCTTTGATTTTCAGGACATGATTGAGATTACAAAAATGTAGTTAATAACACTGAATAGCCAGTGTGTATCTATGTATAATCCCTACAGTAATATGTACCACTTTTACCATGTCAATGTGTGGGAACCCTTGTGTGTTCTGTATGACAGGATCCCACCATGACAGCCATCAAGCACGCTCTCCAGAGGGACATCTTCACACCCAACGATGAGCGTCTCCTCGGTATTGTTAATGTCTGCAAGGCGGGGAAGAAAAAGAAGAACTGCTTCTTATGTGCGACGGGTGAGTGTGTGATAACCATCAGAATAGCTGTATGTAACTGTTGATGATATTGCGTAAGTGCTTCAGAAATATTTACTGTCTTACTTTAGTCACCACAGAGAGACCCGTGCAGGTGAAAGTGGTGAAGGTGAAGAAATCGGACAAAGGCGATTTTTACAAACGACAGCAGACCTGGGAGCTCCGAGATCTGACAGAAGTAGATGCCAAAGATGCAAGCAAGGTACCATAGAGAAGTAGCATAGAGAGATGTAGAGGTGTTACAGTCAGTGAGATTTGTACATTTTTATGCATTTCTTCTGTTTTTTTGGTTTAGGAAAATCCAGAATTTGATCTTCACTTTGAGAAGGTATACCGGTGGTTGGCCAGCAGCACAGCTGAGAAAAACTCCTTCATCTCCTGCATTTGGAAGCTGAACCAGCGATATTTGAGGAAGAAGGTGGAGTTTGTGAATGTCAGTTCTCAGCTGCTGGAAGGTGCGGAAACACTCTCTGCCTCTTTGTCCTGTTTTGAGTATATTTGTTTAAAGGCGTGTTCTTTTAAACCTACAGTGTTGACCTTTTGTGTGTATCGGTCATGACAATCTAATTGAGCCCAGAAATGAGAATCAGTGCTGGTTTCTTTGATTTTTTATTAATAGCATGTTTTTAAAGTATTCAACCTCTTCTGGTGTGGCTTTCTGTGTTAAATTCTTCTTTATTCTCACTTTTCTCTCTTTAAACTTTCTCTGGCCAGAACTTCCTAAAGCGGAAGGTTGGTAGGACTTCACTTCCCACTCCCCCACCCCAACCCACCCCACCCTTTCACTCCTCTCCATTGTTATCTCATGACTTCAAACCATCATTCTCATTAGAGACTCTCACCTCCTCAAAGCTGCTGCTGCTGCTGCTTGATTTTTATCACTAAATAAAGACGGGCATGATTCATTTTATGTTTTTTTAAAAATAATCATAACACACATTTAGGTCATGTTATTACTTCACTCTTCACTCATGTTAATTCATAGGTTTATTTAGTGACATGTGTTCATTTATGTATCTAAGTTGATCCAAACTTGTGCAAAGTCAAGTGTAGGTGCTAGTTCATTTCATTTTCTTGTGGTCTAGAAGTCAGTTAATTTACCTGTTAAAAATGTAGACATCATTCCTTTATTTCTTTTAATGTTGCCACTTCCAAAGGTTGTTTTTGGTGTTATGGTGTTTCATAGCCTGTACTTTAAAATGCAAGGTAAATCTGTAACTGATGGTAAATGAGTACAATTTTACAACCTAGTCGAAATGCTTTTTATGACATAAATATTCTGAAATAGTTTATGCCTTCGTAAAAGAACCATTTCTTCAGTTAGGTCAGTGAAGAAATGCCCTCCCCTATCACTGAATGTGTTCATATCTGCCATAGTCTCTACCTGAAGTGTAGGAATCATGTTTGAAGGCACCATAGTGTGTCTTCAACCCAACTTTGTATTTATGCTCATGTCTTGCACGTACCGTTTCCTTTTCTTTTCCGCCATGGAACAGAGTCGGTGCCTAGCGGCGAGAGCCAGAGCGTTGCCGGGGGCGATGAGGACGCTCTGGATGACTACCAGGAGCTCAGTACCCGTGAAGAGCAGGACATCGAGAGCATGATGGAGATGTGCGAGTACGCCATCTCCAACGCCGAGGCTTTCGCAGAGCAGCTCTCCAGGGAGCTGCAGGTTCTAGATGGGGTGAGTGAAACAACTCCTAGAAATGACAATGTTCTTCTACTGTCTTGTTTTTTCTTTTTAAATTCATTGCCAATCCTATCTTACAACACAACACATATTCATCCTGTCTTAATCTCATCTTACTTTAAGGCCAATATCCAGTCCATCATGGCGTCAGAGAAGCAGGTCAACATCCTGATGACGCTGCTGGATGAGGCTCTGTCTGAGGTGGACACCATCGAGGGGAAGCTGAGCAGCTACGAAGAGATGCTGCAGAGCGTCAAGGAGCAGATGGACCAGATCTCACAGAGCAACCGGCTCATCCAGATCAGCAACACCAACAACGGCAAACTGCTGGACGAGATCCAGTTCTTAGTGGTCAGGAACACTTCTTGAAATCCTTTCCATGTTCTCTGAATTGAGTAAAGTGCTTAAAGACTCAGCTGAACTAAAGCCAGTTATCAGAGGTCTATATTTCAATGTAGATTAGGATGAGTTTTTAAGAAAAGGTTAAGTTCTGCAAACAAATGTGGATTTCAAAGATAAAATATAAATAAAAATGCACAAAATATAACTCACCATGATGATGTGCTATGCTTTGAAATCTGCTATCCTCCTCTTGGAAACCAACAGGAGAAGAATACTAAGTGTTGTGCTTGATATTTGACTTTGCTTTGTGTCATTCTTCATGTAGAACTACATGGATTTGTCAAAGGGACACATCAGAGCCTTGCAGGAAGGTGACCTGACCTCCCCTAAAGGTATTGAAGCCTGCATCAATGCTTCTGAAGCTCTTCTGCAGTGCATGAACGTGGCCCTCCGACCAGGTTAGTTTACACACACGGTCAAATAAGAAGACATTTCAAGCCATATAAAAAAAAGAAAAGTGTGTGTACAAGTATATGATTAACACAAATGCTGATTGATGATTTTCTGCAGCCTATAAATGTCTTTGTTGTGCGATTTCCTTCTGTAGGCCATGACAAACTGTCTGCTGTGAAACAACAGCAGCACCTGTTCACTGAGCTGAGAGATACGTTTGCTCGCCGCCTCACCAATCACCTCAACAACGTGTTTGTTCACCAGGTAACGGGCTCACTATCATTACACTAGTTCTAAATAGTCTGAAAGCAGGTGTAGCAGCGCTCTACTGATTGTGTGGCTGTTTCAAATGGTAAGTTATTCAAGGATATCATTGACTTTCTGGTGTTGTGTTTGGGTCTTTTGTGGTTATAAAAATGTATAGAAATAAAGCCATAAAGATAATGTGTCAGTGGTGCAATAAGTGACATAAAAGTAATTAAGCTGCAATCTTTTAATGCTTTAGCTGTATTGAACTATTCAATTGATTTAACAACAGACATGATATTTATAAAACTTAAGTGCCAGTTAAGAAAGAACTGGGATCAGGAAGGGTTTAAAGGGTCACACCTCGTTTTGTCTCTAAACTCATTGAGCCTGTTGCACTATGGAGGGCCGCAGCCTCTCCTGTTCTTTTCCAGGCTCTCTCTCTCTCTCTTTCCCTCTCCTCTCACGGACTTCCTGTTTACCTCCTGGGCTCCCTTGTGTCGTTTCCTTCCAGTTGTGTCCCTTCTATTCTATTCTTGACTCTCTGTGTTGCTCACTTTGAATCATCCCACTCTGCTCTCTGTCTCTATGTCAGTTCAACCACTTCAGTCACTTCAAAATGACCATCCCTCAGTTCTATAGGTCCTCCTGTCTGTCACTTCCAGTGAGTACCCTCACAGCAACCCCCTCACGTGCCCCCCCCACCCCCTTTTGCAAATGTTTGACCTCTCATGACTCACCCCAACATACATGTCATGTCCCATCAGACAACCCAGGCCTTCCACCACGGCACATTATTTACTGCATGGGATATGTTTCTAACTACTTAATGTCTGTCGTCTGATCTCAAAGCTGAAGAGGCTCCCTCCATCTTTCTCCTCCTTCACCAACTCTCTGCTCTCAGCTACGGGCTTTTTATGTTTGGGTGCTAACACGGCTTTGTCGCAAAAGGCCTCATATCATGAAATCCTGTGCCTGTCCTGCCCTGCGTGCATGTGTCTTGTAGCACAACCAGTATATACTGAACAAGCTAACACTTAGGGGAGGTGAGGAGAACGTCAGTATGTCAGTAACAGTTGGGCTTTTCAGTAAGCTTGTCTGTGAGCCGAGCTGAAGAAGTGTCGGAATTTTGGAGTTACAAATATCTGTTTACCTTTTGAAACATCTGGTTTCTTGGTAATTTGAGGTAACATCGTTATCCTGTCCAAGTGTGTGTGTGTGTGTGTGTGTGTGATAGGGATACAAGGTAAAGCTGCCTCATGTGTGTGTTGAGTGTTTACAAAAAGATGGAATGGGGATTTATAATAAACTAGTCTATGCATTAAAAAAAAAGAAAAATCTACATATTTCTAATTGTCTCCTCTCACTTTGTCATTCAGGGTCATGACCAGAGCTCCACCCTGTCCCAGCACACAGCTGAGCTGACCCTGCCCAAACACAGCCCCCTCCACAGGGACCTACTGCGCTATGCCAAGCTGATGGAGTGGTTGAAGAACACCCACAGGGAGAAGTACGAGGGTCTCTCCAGGGTCAGTGCTTTTATCCAGGCTATGTGCAGGTTCTGAAAAGTCTTAAAGGCATTGATTTTGATTTCCTCATAAAAAAGGGGCATAGAAGGTATTTAAAAGTCTTAATTTTGATCCAGGCATGTCTTAAATAAGATATGACATCTTTTCATGACTATGAAACAGGTATTAAATTACATTTTATATCTTTATGTCTTTAAAAATCTTAAATGTATCTTGGTGAGGCCTGCAGAAGCCCTTTTATCTGACATAAATACTTATCCCTCTTTTTCAGACCTATGTTGACTATATGAGCAGACTGTATGAACGAGAAATCAAAGACTTCTTTGAGGTCGCCAAGATAAAGATGGCGGGTACAACCAAAGAGGCGAAGGGCAAGTTTGGTAAGAGCAACAATTCACAGATATGAAGCATGTTTGTCTTCTGCAGTTATAGTGTGATTAGGAGTTTTAGTAACATTTGTTTTTGTCATTAATTTTCCTTTCTTTTGTTATGTGTAGCTCTCTCAGATATTTCTAGGAAAATTGAATCTTAGTGCACCTCTAGTTTACTTTGTCACATTATGTATACTGCTTGATTACAGAGAACTTAAAGTATTCTTCATGTATAGATATGAAGACAAAGCCCAAATCCTTCACAGCCTTTTCTGCAGCTCACCTGTTCCCAAAGAGATTGTCTCCTAATGAATGTTTGCTTCTAAAGTGTAAAAGTCCTGCTTCTTGTTTCACCTTGTTATGATGATGTCTCTTCTTCCCTTTTTATCAGGACTCAACATCCTAAATTCTCTACTGAGTCCCTCTCCAGCTTAACTGTATAGAATAATGTATGTACAGAGTTTGACACTAGAAGTCTGTTTCCACTTTCATCTACTGAAAGTGGAAAGTTTCTCAGTGCCCCCCCCCAAATGCAAGTTTAAGAGCAGGATTTGTGACATCACAACGAGTTTGGAGCCATTCCTGGTTGAGTATTCAACTTGCACAAGTGTGATGTAGAAACATGAAGCTTCTGGTGCACAAACACTGAGAATGAACTTTACAGTGAAATTAGAGAAATCTGGTGTCCAGCAGTTCAACATTAGAAATAAAAAGAAGATTGCATAGTCATAGTTTTTGGAATTTGAAATGAGGGAGAAGAAGGATATGTAATTTTAAGGATTTTAACTTGAAAATTCAGTAGAGTAGAGTATTAGAGTATTTTATGTACATCTTAGAACAAGTCTGGAGAGGATCTTTAAATGTTTAAAATCTGAACAGGACTCTTGGACTCTGTCAGAATTATCAAACTCTGCTTTCTGCACTCTGTATTAGCTTTTCCTTCAGAAAACAAATAAACAAAAAAAAAGAAAAAAAGAATTTGTTTTCCAAGCCCACTGCAGTGTACGTCAGCATATGTAACTCTGTACGTCTAACATCTTAGCCTCACCGCTGCCATGCTGCATGTTTTAAGCCTAACCTGTCTCTGTCTTTGATGCCTGCCTTTCTAACTGGCTGCAGCCACACTTCCGCGGAAAGAGAGTGCACTCAAACAGGAAACGGAAAGTAAGTACGACATGAGGATGGAGCAATTTCCACTATCAATTTGCCACTCTGCTTCTTACCACTGGGCTGTAACTGCAATAGAAAGAAAGAATCCTGTGCTCTAAGCCCTTCACTACCTGAAACATAACCACTTTAAGCTCTGCAAACCCCTTACCCTTAAATGAGCCAGGTTGATTTTGTCCTAAATCAACAGCATTAATATCCAAATCATTTCTGATGATGTGACGACTCAATTTTCTTGAATACTGTCATAATTGACTTATATAAGCATGTGGGTTGGATGACTTTCTCTAATATTTGTGCTATTTCTCCTCAAACTCATTGAATAACTTTGCATTTGTCATGCTCAGGCCTGCATGGCAGCTCTGGGAAGCTAACAGGCTCAACATCAAGCCTGAACAAGCTGACAGTGCAGGGCTCCAACAGCCGGCGTTCCCAGTCCTCCTCGCTGCTGGACATGGGCAACATGTCGGCCTCTGACCTAGATGTGGCTGACAGGACCAAGTTTGACAAGGTGACGCCGCAAGAGATGCACAGATTTAATCATACCATCAGAATGTGGCGTGGACATAAAGCCGTTGCTCTTTACGTTGAAATCAAATCCAAAGTGTTTATTTTCCAATTTTGCAGATATTCGAGCAGGTCCTCAGTGAGCTGGAGCCTCTGTGTCTTGCAGAACAAGACTTCATCAGCAAGTTCTTTAAGCTGCAGCAGCACCCGACAGTTACACCCCCCCTCGCTCAGGTGATTCTGCGTTCACATAACCAGAAATAGCTGCTACAGAAGGATCATACAGCTTGTCACCTACTGATGTGTAGTCTTTCATAGCATAGAAAATTGTCTTGGTTTAAATCCAAAAGAATGATGTGAGTTCATTTTGCATCTGTTGCTGCAGTCATGTGTGATGGCTCCTGAAATTGGAACATTTGTTTCCGTTCCTGGAAAGTATGAAATAATACAGCAATAAGTGACGCTGCCATGTTTTCAGTTCCAGCATAGCTTTATAGATTGATTGGATTTGTGATGTTTTATGTCTATTGTCCTATCAGCCAGAAGCAGAGGAAACAGATGGCAGCATGCCATCAAGAATGCCTCCCCAGGCAGAGCACAGACACTCCCTTTCATCAGAGTGAGTGGTTGCACATCTTTATCTAACAGTTCTGCTCACGTCCAGAAACACATTTCATATTTTTTTTCTCCTTCTCTCCCCTTTTTCCATAACTTTCTGCCCTGTTCCCCCTCTTCTCTCTCTCCTAAAGGAAAGACATGGTGCGGCTGATGATGAACAAAATCTTCCAGAGCATCGAGATGGAGCTCAACAGCCTCATCGCTTTGGGTGACAAGATTGACAGTTTCAACTCTCTCTACATGCTGGTGAAGATGAGTCACCACGTGTGGACAGCTGAGAACGTTGACCCAGCCTCTTACCTCAGCACTACTTTGGGAAATGTGCTGGTTACTGTCAAGAGGAACTTTGACAAATGCATTGTAAGTAGAGTCCACATGATGGATGAAGAAAATCTGAGTCTTTTGACTTTTTGGGAGTTCTGTTTTCTTCCCCTAAATTAAGATTTGGGTATTCCAGATGGACGTGCTTTCACATATTTCAAATCATTTTAATAAGATCTGTCTTTTTTCCTCACAGTCTGGCCAGATCAGACAGATGGAGGAATTCAAGATTTCTAAGAAGAGCAAAGTCGGTATCCTGGTTTTTGTTACTGGGTTCGAGGAGTTTGCCGAGTTGGCTGAAACAATCTTCCGAAACGCAGAGCGCAGAGGGGACCTGGATAAAGCCTATGTCAAACTCATCAGGGCTGTCTTCATGAACGGTGAGAAACAACAGGTTACCCAAAATCAACCTCTGATTGGCTGTTTACCATGTGCTGTTTATGTGATGCCTAGAAACAGAGTTCTGAACATTGATTTTCTTTCCAGTGGAGAAGGTTGCTAATGAAAGTCAGAAGACGCCACGGGACGTTGTGATGATGGAGAATTTCCACCACATCTTTTCCACACTGTCACGTCTGAAGATCTCCTGCCTGGACGCAGAGAGGCGAGAGGCCAAGCATAAATACACAGACCATCTGCAGTCCTATGTAATCAACTCTCTGGGCCAGCCTCTAGAAAAACTCAACGTAAGACAGACGGCCATTCGCAGTTATCACCAAATTAAGTTGTTTTAATTGGCACAGATAATGAGACCAGAGTTGTGTTTGTTTCTTCCTTGCAGCATTTCTTTGAAGGAGTTGAGGCCCGTGTAGCCCAGGGTGTTCGTGAGGAGGAGGTGAGCTACCAGCTGGCTTTTAACAAACAAGAATTGCGCAAAGTAATCAAAGAATACCCCGGCAAAGAGGTGAAAAAGGGACTTGACAACCTTTACAAGAAAGTGGACAAACATCTGTGTGAAGAGGAGAGTTTGCTACAGGTGAGAAATGTATATTCTTATGGCCCTGGGTTAGTTTGAAAATGCTCAGCTGATCTCCGGTGACACATTTCTTCTTCTCGTTTGTGAATATTTTTCTGCACTTTCTGATGTACTCCACCAGGTGGTGTGGCACTCCATGCAAGACGAATTCATCCGTCAGTACAAGCACTTTGAAGATTTGATCGGCAGATGCTATCCTGGATCTGGAATCACTATGGAGTTTACCATTCAGGACATGTTGGAGTACTTCTCCAGCATCGCTCAATCTCATTAGTCCTGCTGCTATACACTGTTTAACAGTGAATCACTACTGCCTCTTACTGGCTGAACATACAGTAACTACTTACAAACTGCTCTGATTTGCTTTTTGGACAAAAGAAACATTTCACCTCTCTGTCTCTCTCTCTCTGTGTCTCTCTCTCTCTCCCTGTCTCTCTCTCTCTGTGTGTGTGTGTGTGTGTGTGTGTGTGTGTGTTTTAATGAAAGGGAATTGTGCAGAAGACTGATGTATTTTGTGTGTGCCTGTTTCTTTGAAAAAACACTCTGCTTGAAATAGGTAATTGTTTGTTATATTTTCGTCATTTCTTTATGCCACATGTATATAATAAATTTGCAGTTGCCAACCCACCTAAATCTGTGTTGCATTATGTGTATTTATATCACTGTTGAGCTCATAGATGACATTTTTATGATTGAGCTCATCTGTAGCCTAGCCCCGCCCCTCCGCCTTCTGCCCGGACAACGCCGGTTGACGAAACAAGCTGCCGCAGACGTTCCACACTTCCATGGCGACGAATCCAAGCCGAAGACCGTCGGCGCTCTTTTCAAACAACTTTACCGCGGAAACATGTTCACTCAAAGGCTGCTCATTATCTAACTTAAACATTAAGCACTGTGTTCTGCTATAATGGATTCAGTACGAACAGCTGCTCCAAAAGAGACATTTATGTCTGTGATGTAGCGTTAAGTTGGCGTTAGGGAAGTTAGCTGTCAGCGGAGCAGCGTCTCTACGAGAAAAGTAAGTTAAGATAAACCTGAGATTTAAGTAACGTCAAAGCTAATCAACTTACTAACTGGGCTAAACAGACAAACGATGCTTCCTAGCCGGCTAATGCTAATGTTACTTGTATCTTACTAGCAGGCAGCCTGATAGCTAAGTAGACACAATCATAATATTGTCTTAGCTAGCCAGTTAGCGGCTTAAGGTTAGCCAGCTAACGCCACATAGCTGACTGGTAAGCTGTAGTTTTGCTTAATTCCCGTCTTAACGCAGCGTTAAGAATTAAAGTCAACGTTTGTTTTATTATTGCAGATATCTTCCTAACGTGGCTGTGATAAGTCCAGCGCCACATCACAGCCATGAACAGCAGTGCAGAGAGGAAATTCGTCAACTTGAGGAAGCGTCTGGATCAGCTGGGCTACAGACAGACACTGGGGATAGAGTCATTGCCATTGGTGGAGAAACTCTTCAGGTAAAACCTTAAGCCCTTGTGCACCTGCTGCCTTTATTCCCTTAGTGACAGTCCTCATCACAGTTGTTCAGATGTTACACTGACATGTCTTCTGTATTACAGTGATCTGGTCCACACAACAGAAAGCCTGCGCAATGCCAAACTATCAGCAGGGAAGATTGAGAAAGAAAGTCAAAACTTTGACGCCCTCTTGGAGCCATACAGGACAGACAATGCTCGGCTGGTCAGGGAGAACAACGAGCTGCACCTTGACCTTCTGAAGCTGAGGGAGGAAAAGGATCGTGTCAGCAGAGGTACGCTGTGATCATCAAACAGGCACCCTCATCAGCAGTCTTTCCCCATATCATCTGTGACCTTCATTTGATAACCCCATGATCTTATCTGGTTTTAGAGCTCAAGACCCACATCAGAAAACTAGACCATGAGTCAACCGACCTGAAGTTTTTAAACAATCAGTATGTGCACAAGGTGCGCAGCCTGGAGAAGGATAGTAAAGCTAAAGCTGAGCGCATCCAACAGCTGCAGGAGAAGAACATGCAAGCTGTGGTGCAGACACCAGGTAATGTCAGGGTCTAAACTCTTTGACAGCATACTGAAAGTGATATTTGACTTTGTGAGATAATAGTATAGTAGAATAATGCTTGACTACTTAAACTTTCTTTAGTTTTAAAATCTTGTCATAACATTGTATCTCTTGAGAAATACAGATCAGATCTTATTTAGTGTTTAAAGAAAAATTAAAAACAAATGTCAAACCTTTCTGCACCTCTCACACATTTTCACAGGTGGAAAAAAGCGCAGTATTCCCTTCAGACGTCAGAGAATGCAGATTGATGAACTCATACCTCCTTCTTCTACATCAGCTTATCCTGTGTCCCAGCCTGATGATCCTTACATTGCCGACCTTCTGCAGCTGGCAGATGGAAGGTTTGTGACAGCTTGACTCTATTATGAATGGAAGTGATAGTTGCTTGATAAATGTGTTTGTAGATTTTGCTTTTACATGTGTCACATGTTCAGCCACTGTTTGGCTCACTGTCATTTTAATTCACAGGATTCTTGAGTTACAAGATGATATCATAAAATGGAAATTAGACCTGGAAAATTCTCAAGAATATATAAAACACTTAAATACACAGGTAAGTACGTTTAGTAGAAACATAGTTTAAAGTTGTAATGTGATAAAGGTGATGGAATATTGCTTACTTTTTTAAAACATTTCCTTTAGGTGGAGGAGAGGGATAAAGAGATTGAGCGTCTGAATCGTGTACTTCAAGGAGGACGACCTCATGATGTCATTTCCCTCGAGGCTCAGAATATCAGCAATGAGAAGCTAATCGCCCATCTTAACCTTCAGGCAAGCGTAATATAATGGTTTATTAAATATCTGATGCTGTGGGATTCTTTAACTGAGAGGTTAACTTGGTCTGTGTGGTTGCTCCTTACCTTCCTGTATATTAAGTGTTAACTGTGTGCCCCACAGATTGAGTACCTACAGGAGACCAACAGGAATCTTGAGCAGAAGATAGAGGGACTGCAGCAGAAGAAGAAGGACGCCTCCAACGAAGTGGCCAATCTGTCTTTAAAGAACCTGGAACTATGCGAGGAGCTGACGCACATAGACGACCTCGCCAAGCGTCTGGAGATGGACAAGGAGCTGGTGCTGGAGACTGCCGACATGGAACTGCAAGAAACTAAAGTGAGAACACGTGAAGGCAGGAAGAGTAACATGAAATGAAAATTGTAGCATGAGAAACCTTTTTAAAAGTGAAATCTGTTCTCTCAACAGAAAGAAATTAAAAGGCAGCAGAAAATCATTGAAGACCTGGAGGATGTTATTACAAAATTAAGAAGGGTATGTTCTGTATTTACTGCATGTATTCTTATTTTATATTCTCTTAATGTAGAATTGATATTCTTTAGAAAACATTGACTGTAGCTCCTTGCCAAAAATCTGCCTACTTCATAATGTTACACTAGGTTAAATGAATCTGCTGTAACATCAGCATCAGCATTGACTTTGCATGTTTTAAGTTGCTCTGAAAGTTGATCAGTCAAAATCAGCTTTCACCTCCCTCTTGTCTTTTTTGTCCTGCTAAACAATAATGGACAATATTAATCCAGCCAAGAGCTTTCACAATTGAAGTCTTGGCAGTTTTACTTCAGTAAACATTTAAGTATTTTCTAATCTAACTTTGGGATTTGGTCATTTAGGAGCAGTCTGAAAACGACTTTGAAAAAGACCGTCTTAGAGACCAGATGGCGGAGCTCAAAGAGCAGAATGAGAAAATGGAGGGACTGGTGAATTTCCTGGAGGAAGAGAAAATCAGGCTGCAGGACAAACTGGAGAAAACCATGGCAGCTGGTAAGTACCAGTTTAATGTACCTGAAGTCAAAGATTCACCAAGTAGTATTAATGATTAATAAGGTGCTGTTTTCTAGACAAACACTTGGTGCTGGAGTTGGAGACCTTGCGGGCTAAACATGGTGTTTGTGGAAAGGAACGCTCCCCATCGCGTCTGGATGCGTTCGTCAAGAGTCTGGAGGAGGAGAGGGATTACTATCGCCAGGAGGCGGAACGATACAGAAGAACTAGAGGAGTTAACAGCCTGGATTTGAGCCCGAGTCGCAGTCCAGGCAGGGGCAGGAGTCCTGTGTCTAAAGTCACCAGGGTAAAAGAAGAAGATGAAATTGATTGATATATTTTGAATAGAGTCACGGGTCATTTGTTATAGAAAGCTAATGGAAAAGTTAATCATGGCCTCACATTTTCAGGGAGGTGTTATAGAGTCGGAACTGCTTCGTGTAGTAAAGGAAAGAGATGAACTGAAAGCTGCTCTGTTGGACTTTGAGGAGCATATGGAGGACATCCAGAACAAAGTGAAGAGCCTCAGTGCTGAAAGAGACCAGTTCAAAACCTTGTTGAAACAGGTGAGTTTCAGAAGCTGGATGACCTCAGCTATGCACTTGAAAAAAACACATGTAAAGACAGAATGCTCTCGTCCATTTAGGCGCAAGAGGACTTAAAGCTTTCTCCTAGCACTGATGTGTCAGCTGACGTCTTTACACTGAAGGAGGAGCTCAAACGGGCAGAAATCCAAATCCAGCAGATGACTATTGAAAGAGACACACTGATGGAGAGATTAAAGGTTAGTCCCGCACTCACACCTGTCACAGTACACATTAGCCCAGTACATCGTTTTAGCCTTTTACAGAAATAAACTCATTTTATAGCATTTAAACAGCTCAGAAACAAGTTGGCATACTCTACATTATTTTTATATATTGGAGTGGATTCAAATATTTTGCAGGTAGCTCAGACTTCAGCTCTCACAGACAGACAGGAAGAGGAAAGGAGGATTCTCGACCTGGAGGATGCCATTAAGAGCGTAAGCCTGATGATACTTAAAATAAATCCAATGTCCCAGTACACCATTATTATGTTATATTCACTACCGTAACTTTGCTGCTAAATAATTTAGCGGTTGCTGCATCAATACTATGTGATTTTGTGGGCGCAGTTGGAACGGGAGAAACAGGACTTGCGGTCACAGGTGTGTCTGCTGAAGGAGGGCAGGGACGCTGTGGAGCAGGAGCTGAAGGTCCGGTCTGTTGCGTTGGTTCAGAACGCAGAGGATACGGCCCAGCAGAGGGCAGAGTCTAACGCTCTGAGGTTTGTGTGTTAAACAATGATGTGTGATACTGCAGCACTCTCTATAAGAATGGAGTAATGGCATCTCTCTGCTGTACAAAATGGTGTTAAATACAATACAAAATATGATGGTAACATGCTTTTGTCAGTTTCCTCTCACTACTCTCCATTATGGCATTTTGTTTTAATTTAATCTGTTCTCTCTTTTTTTTGTCTTCTTAATACAATATTGTTCCTGTCGACAAAACAAATGAACTGAAAATGAATCTTTGCTGTTGCAGTAAGGGGTTTTCGTTACGGGGGGCTAATGTATTTTTCGCTGTCTGTCTCCAGGTTGCTGCAGGAACAGATGGAGCAGTCGCTGTCAGACACCCAACACAGGCTGTCTGTGAAGATGAACGAGCTGCTTACTGCTCACGAGGAGATCGACAAACTGGAGGAGAGAATAGGTGAATGTTTGTGAGTTTTAGTAGGTTCAGGATGGACTGTGGATGTTTGTTCTGTACTGTTCCACTTCTGTTTTTCTTTCTTATTTCTGTGGTTTCTTGGTTCTTGTTCAGTTACTCTAGTTTGTCTCACAGGGGAGCTGAGTCAACAGGGCTCCAAGCACAAAGAGGAAATGGCTGTTCTTCAGAAGTCCATCTCTGCCCTGGATAGAGAGAAAGACGCTCTGCAGGATGAGGTGGATGAAAAGACTGAAAAGCTGGTTGTTCTGCAGGAGGAGTTATACAAGAAGGTAGTTATTATTGAATGTTCTGATCCAAACTTTTAGTTGACTCTCCTCCAGATTACAAATTTTAATGAATAATTTACTATAAGAGGTTTAAGCACCATATTTTTGTGAATATGCAGGAAAAGACCCTTGAAGATGTGAGACTAACAGTTACAAACATGGACACCTCACTAGCGTAAGTATCTTTTATTTTATTATGTAGCTTTATTAAGTGTCACACAAGCAATTATAAAACTAGAAACCAAATGTTCTTCTTAATAAGCCCATAGAACTGTTGCCTTATTATGAGGTTAATATGTGATCCCTGCAGTCAACTCCAGGGGGCATTAAACAGCCGCGAGAGGGAGATAACCAGCCTCAGGAGGCAGCTGGACGCCTCTGAAGAAGAGCTGGCTGGACTCAGGAGAGACAAAGAAATCACACTCAGAGAGAACAGAAGGCTTCAAGATGACCTGGCCACCATGACCAGAGAGAATCAAGTTAGTAATAAAACCTTCCACTGGTGTGCAGATGTGTAAACTCAAAAAATGAAGGAAATGACACCAGCTCCCTCTCATGCTTGTCCAGGCTGTACACGTGGAAATGGAAGAGGCTTTGCACGAGAAAGACGAGCTGAAGCTGAGGGTCCACTCTTACATATCGGAAGTGTCCAGAATAGAGAAACTGATGGCCACAAAGGCAAGAGAAAACAGCTGCGTGCTCTGTGTAGTATAGTAATGTCAAAATGAAATCAATCTGAAGTGCTTGGATAGCAAATAAATGTCTGTTTAGTCTCACTTACTAACTGTGAGGTGTTTGACCCACAGGAGCAAGAGAACAGGGACTTGCTGGAGCGCTTCCGAATGACCCACTCCGAGATGGAGGAGCGGGAGCAGAAGCTACAGCAGGCTGAAGGCCTCAACAGCTCAATCCGCCTGGAGCTGCTCTCCTCCGACTCCGAACGCAGGCACCTCCGAGATACATTGAGCCAGCAGGAGAGAGAGATCCAGCAGGTAAGATGATAGATTCACAATTAGAAAGCTGCCAGAATGAGTATGTGATAAGATAGTTGTTTTTTATAATCTTTCATATGACTCTTTTCCAAGCATATGCAGGCCCTGCAGGCTTATGAGGCCCAAGTGTCAGCGCTGGCTCGCGGGATGTCCCGACTAGAGGAGGAGCTCCGCAACACTCAGGAGGAGAAGGCCAGCCTGCTTTCTGATCTGGCTTCTGTCAGGGAGCTCTGCGTCAAAGTGGACTCCGGCAAGGAACTCATTGCACGCCAGCTCACCTCTAAGAGCATGGATCTGGAGAGGGTGAAGACTGCTGTTTCTTCTCGTCTCGGCTGTGAATCAGCAGCTGTCTTATTGTTGTGCTTTCTGTTAATACATCTGCATGTTGTCCAGGTCACAGGAGAACTGGAAGACGTTCAGTCGGAGGCAGAGCTGCTAAAGAAACAACTGGCCAGCGAGAGGTTAGCCGTCCGCAACCTGGAGACGTTACTCTCCACCAATCGGCAGAAGGAGTTCCAAACCCACCTGACGGCCAGCGAGAAGGACTCTGAGCTGAAGGTCCTACGCGACAGACTCACCCTGGCTGACAGCAAAACGTATGACACATCCTATTGGGACTGTTGGAGATAAATTAAATGTTGTTTTTAAAAAGTGTTGATTATGAATCGTGTGTGTGTGTGTGTGTGTGTGTGTGTGTGTGTGTGTGTGTGTGTGTGTGTGTGTGTGTGTGTGTGTGTGTGTGTGTGTGTGTGTGTGTGTGTGTGTGTGTGTGTGTGTGTGTGTGTGTGTCTTTATATATAAATTCAGCACGGAGCATTCAAGAGAGGTATCTAATCTCCGTGGCAAAGTGTCTCAGCTGCAGACAGAGATGGACGTTCTGAGAAGACAGTTGACCACTGAGCGCTTTGAACGGTGAGCTGAATGACTGCTGCTCTTCACACTGGCGGTTATCAGATTACTCTCTTGATGAATTCATAGCTTTGCCAGTAAATGTGAGCCCAGAGGTCGTTCTTTAGATGTCTGCTTTTATCCAATCAACAGCCCATAACTCAAAGATATTCAGTTTACATTGATGTAAAACAGACAAGCAGCAAAGACTCACAATGGAGAAGCTGCAACCAGAAAATAGTTTACAAATGGCTTGAATAATATCCCATTATCGACATTTGTGTGCATCCAATGATTAACACTAATTAGATTTTATATATTGCACTTCTGATCATATCGGCTTAAAAGAAACAACAAATATTCACATTTGAGAAGCTGGAACTAGTGATTTCTGGTGTTTTTGTCTAGTATTGTTTAGGTATTACTACTACAGTAATTACATGTAGTTACAATGTACGATGTGGAGGATCAAAAAGCAGATTTTGACCTTGTCTTATTGTCGCTGTGATCGCAGTGAAAGGGCAGTTCAGGAGATGCGCAGACAAGGTTTGTCATTCTCGTCCCTGCGGAGCTCGTCGCCCCTCAGCATCTCATCATCTCATCACATCTCCCCTGAACGCTCCATCCTCCGGTCTTTCGAACGCTCCACTGACAAGTCGGCAGACAAGTAAGACGAAGCTGTTTTTAATGCTCACTGTTTTTGATTTATTTATCTGTTTTTGTTAAGTGTTTGATCATTTTTAACAATTCCACAATTTAAAATCTCTTTCTCTTTCCAGAAGTGTGAGCTTCAAGGATTAACGACAAATGAAGGCGCTGACGAGTGAGTCAGAAACCACTAGAAGCTTGCCCTCGACGTCTTGAGTCTGGATATGAAGTCTCCGGTACTAATGTTTAGAAGCCCCCTGCCTACAGCATTCCTCAGTGCTGCTTTATTTTCCCTGTTTTTCCTGAGGCACCGAGGATGAAATCATGCCTGGGTCTTCACTAAAGCTGTTATATGATATCTCACTAGATGCAGTCTCCTCTCTGTCAGTACATTATACAGTCAATGATAAAATTAGGTCAATGTTTTCTGTAATGAATTTGGTCCCCAGCAACTATATAACCTCATACATGTAGCAAGACAAGTGTTCAATCACCACTGTTGTAATGTGTATTATGCCTAATATTAATGTTTTTAAATGATGTTTTAAGTTATTAAATTATTTTACAACAAACTGCAGTCACGTACATCACATTAGCATACACATCACCTTTTATAACTTGTGTTTAATTCAATGGTAAATAGTAAAGGGTTATAGGAAAGATGGGAACGAGAGGCTGTGACATACAAAGAAAACACAAGCTTGATTTAAAACCCACAACTCGCTGAGTACATAGTATGCGTTTTAGCCTGCTAAACCACTGAATGCTCACTGAGGCGGTTAACTCTTTACCTTCTCCCATATCTGGTTGAAGAAATAAGCAAAATACAAAGTTTGGTCTCACCACTATAAACATTTCCATCATTGTATACTGAATTGGTTCATTTACAGTAACAGTGCTCAACAGGAATGTGTTGAAATTGGACGACAATATGATTTACATTTCAGTAACTTTTTTGTTTTTTTTTAACTTTGTCTGCAGCTGATTTCAAGCTTTAGTGGTTTTTGCAGTCTTTTGCAATGAAGTGCAGACATCTCAAGTTTAAAAAAAAAAAGTGTAACAGCTATCAAAATACTGTTTGTTCCCCAGTAAGAAAAAAGTAGTACAAATGATTCTCTATAAAAAATAATCTCTAATAATACTATAAAACATTTAATGCCGGCAGTATTCAGTGGTTGTGTTGGGGAGGGGATAAGCGAAGAGGGAAAAGTCTAAAATATACTTTGGTAGGAGTTCCCTCAGTAGCTTCTGTGGTAAGCTGCACAGATAGTAGTGTAATGTCTCTGCTGTGACCGGCTTGTACCACGTTTGCCTCTCTGGGAAGTGAACGTAAGGAGGGGCCCCGATGTGTTGGAGCACAAAATCTGCATCACTTTCCAGGTGCTCGTAGGAGCCGATAAAGTCATAAGACACCGCGCAGGGTTGGCACAAGTTGTACACCGGCATCCAGTGCTCATTCATACGCTCCACGTCCTCGTCCAGCAAGTAACGGACAAACTCCCCAAATGTCACATCGTCTCCAGTTGACGATGTGTCCTTGGCGCGGCCCTTCCTGTAGCGTTTTATGATCTCCACGCCGTACTTCTTCTGGTAGGACTCGATCTCTCCAAACTTGTTCCTGTAGGCAGAGAGAAGGCGCTCCATGGGCTCCCTCACGAACATGAATTTAAAGTAGTGCTTGAGGCGGTAGCGGATCTCCTCGGGCTTCAGAGAGGACAAAAACAGCAGGTCGCTTCGGTGGTCCATCTTGATGTTGACGTCAACGTTCTCCAGGGCTCCACTCAGGACTTTGAGGACCCTCTTCCAGTTGGAGCAGGCCACCTTGGGGACGTAGCAGTAGAGGAAGCGGTGCTTGTCGTTGACCAGGATGTGCTGCAGCAGGGTCTTCCTCTGCAAGGGGCTCAGGGACCACACGTTGTGGGGCATGTTCTTTTGGCTGCAAATGGTCCTAATGGTCCGGTTACGGATCTCCTTGACGAACTGAATGTGACAACAACAACAACAAAAGAAGTAGAGCTTTAAAGGGCCATTACAATCATTTTATTATGTTCTATGTTGCATCCAATTATCCTGTTGATGTCACAGTGATGTCATTTGGGATGATCTCAGGTAGGTTGGGAGAACTTTATAACAGCATACCTGCACATAAACTGACTTTACGGCAGGGTGGGGGTATGATTAAAAAAAAAAGACATTGAGTTGCATTGTGGGTAAGTGTAGGAACCAGTGTTTTTGAAAATGGATCCACATCAGGGATTAAAAATCAGGATATCGTGGCCTCTGTTTATTGGATTTTGACTATTCTTTATGTTCCAAACCTTTATGAAAGTATATTATTAAACTGCTGGAGTTTTTTTAAAGTGAGTGGTATAGGCTTACCTTTATACACACTTAATTCAGCCTTAACCATTGACACTGAGTTACAGTGAACTTTAACGCCATTAAAGGATGTTGATCATAAAATGATGCTGAACAAAACTACATATATGAGTTTTAATGAGTAATTGATGAGTAATGAGTTTTTAAAACATTCATACATGACTGACTCATGTTTCTCAAGCCTGTTTCCTCTAGTTAGGATCCATTGTGAAATCCTTGCACAGTTATGAGGGGGTGCGTTCCGTACACTACCTGGGACTCCACGTCTACGGCAGCCGGGCTACGTTTCCCAGCCTGCCGGATGAAGTCCAGCCGCCTGCCGTCACCCATGGGTGGAGGCGTCTCCATACTGTTGAGCATTCCTTTCTCTATCATGAGCAGCAGGCCTCCGGAGGCTACGATCACCAGGAACGTCAGCACCGACGGCAGCACGGCGGAGCTGCGGCGGCCCGAGACCGAGTTCACCGTGGTCCTGAAGTTTATTACCGAGCCGCTGCGTCCTCCTGCGGCCCTCTTCATGGTCGAGTCCTGCCTACGAGGAAGCATGCTTTGTCTGTCTGGCTTCTCACTTCAACACCTTTTAGTTTACTACTGCGTGAAGTAGGGAAAAAAAACCCGCTGGGTATCTACCACGTACCCATAGTTCACTTTAGAAGTCCGCCAGCTTGAAATATAGCGATTCCTGTATGAACTGTCAAAATAAAACCCTCCTCAGGAACATGTTATAAGTTCTGAACTATCAAATTAAATGTCTGCAGTGAAAAAAACGTCAGTCAGAATGAGGCTTGACTGTGATTAATACAAGTATCTAACATTTCCTCTCACAGGACATGTTTAAGTCAGGAAACTCTTGTCAAGCTCATTAGAGTAAACAGGACGTCCGGTTATTATTTCCAAAATAAAATCCTCAAAGTGGGGACTGGGGACCTCCAGGGATCCTTGAGGAGGGGGTCCCCAACAAAAAGTAGAATTATTTATTTTCACTATAATTCCTTCCATAAGTAACACAATTACTGTTTTGGTCATGGGTTTCATTTTTGTAATGAAAGCAAAAATCTTACCAGATGGGACAAAATCTGATAATAGTAAATATGATTAACACATACCAGTTGTTTCCATTATGACAGTATGTGACTCCTTTGACGCATCAGGAGTGTTGCTATATTTATACTGTGGAACAAAGTGTTAAGCAGATTTTGTTTCTTCAAGATACAAATAGCAATTATAATACTATCCTTGATGAGTATTATTATATTACATTATTAATATTAAATAAATATTACTATAATTAATCTGATGTCACCTAACAATAATAGCATATGTTTCTCAAGGGTACCAAGACATCCCAATTACTCACACCAAGGAGGAAATAAAAGCAAATCAAACCAGTGTTATAATGGCCTTACCCTCTGACAAAATATCCTGTTAGTAATAAGATTAAATTTATTGGTGGTGGGAATTATTCTGGGTTCAGACTGCATGTGCAAGCATAGTGAAGCCCTTCTCTATTCCCCTCACTGTTTTCTTTCTCACTCTTTCCCTCCCTCTATCCGAACTTAAATTAATTTTATTGGCAAACATTGGTATATGCGTATATATTTTGTCCTGCAGTGCTTTGGCAACACAAAAACTACTGTCAAGCCAATGAAGTTACTACATTTTGATTTGATATTCAAAGAGAGAGAGAAAGAGGGAGGGGTGGGGGGATTCTTTCTCTTCATCTCTCTTTAAAGAGGAAGAATTGTGATTCAAAAACATGTAGTGTTATAATATGTTTGATCTGAATTCAGCATTACACTTAAATTCACATGCCATCTTATAGATAATGATAATTCAACATTACTGGACAGAGCTAAAAAGAGGGGCAGAACATCTGAACAATATTTAAGACCAGGAGAAGATTTACCTTTAACAAACTCCTTGTGTCCTTGCAGCTTCCTCTTGATATTGCAAGTTAAACACGTAGCATGTAATCAAAAGTACAGCAAGCCCTATGATGAAGCTTGGTTGGATGTCTTCACAGATCACATGACTTTTGATGCTGATCATCCAACGTCCATTTGTGACTATGTCAAAAATGTCCCAAAACAGTATCAAATATGGGTAACAGGGCTCTGTCAATGTATTTTTACATTATTAGAAGTAGCTACAACATACTTCATGAAACTTTTGAGCACTATGCATATTTCCCTTTTTTACTCTATTACATGAAGCATCATGAAGTATACAGCTGCAAATCATTACTCTACACTGATTTTGATAGTAAAAACAACACTGATGAGAAAACTACATCCATAAGAGATCAGAATCAGAAAATTATTGCCCAGTAGGTTTGCACATACAGGAATTTTCCTCAATGTTGAGCTGCATTACAAAAAAAACATACTAAGTAATTACATTTTATGCCATCTGGGTCGTGACTAGTCTTAACCATATGGTGTTGGTAATATGGCTGATAAAAATACTCATAGATCATTTTAGAACAATGGTAGAATGGTAATGGGGGTGCTGTAGTTCCTCTCAAAGCAAGATTGGTCAAAGTCATATCTGACATTGCAGGCTGTAGCCTTACAGAGACTGTAGTCAATCTGACCTATGCACTCAAAACAGGAAACTAGGAAGCAGCAGCTGTGTTCAAGGTCTGAGCTCTCAAACTGTCAACCTATATTCTGTCAAAATGTGACATGTCCCAACTGTTACACACAGAATCAATCAGGAGTTTCTGTTCTGATGTTTTCAGTGGCAAAAATATTCATGGTAAGAAATATGCTAATACATTATAAGTTACTGCACTGCAGCAGCTTTGAATAAACAAGTAGCTTACCTTGCTGCAGTCATGCTGTCTGTTATCACCTGCTGCAAAAGTGGCCTTTAATGGGTCTTTCCATTGAGTTCAGGGATCTTATTGCATATTAAGTTAAAGTTTCTCCCTTTGTTTTACTATATTTATATACACTGATTTTCACTGTCAAGCCATGTGTAACTTTTATTATGGCTTATTGTTTGGATGAACTTGAGTAATGAGTGTTACAATATTTAATTTGGGGCAAAAACTGAAAGATACTACAGTTGTGCTCTCATGCTCAACTTCTTTGACACTAAAAGTGTTCTCAGTCCTTTAAGAAACTAAACTGAAAAAGAGTCATTTTAAAATTGGCCATATTTGTGCCTTATGTTGGGTTCTAGTCCAATTTTCACTTATGTGTTGGCACTGATATTATTTCCTAATTGACTACTTTTACACCCAAACACATAGATTCATGCTTTAGTCTCAGCCCCACTAGGGAGGCTCAGTATTTCTAAAATCCTGCCTGTGATTAGGCCATAAAGATGACATCATCATAAAACAGCAGAGAAACCATCCTAATGTGACTGAACCAAATGAACTGACATTGAATCTAATGATTAGGTGGTACATTTAGACCCAGAAGGCAAACAGAAAATCTATACAATACTTAACAACTTAACAAATAAACCTATTAAAGGTGAATGGAAATGTATTTAAATGTACAGCAGTATGACTGTGACATATTTGTATTATTTATGAATGCAAATACAAGGCCTGTCACTCTTAACAGCTAAGTGTCAATCTGTAGGTGTAGATTATACCATCCTCACACCAGCTGACACCAGCTACATTTAGAGCTGAATATTTAGCCCGCTTTATTTGATTTTGTAAAGCCTGTTACTATAAACTAATATTAATCCTTTGCTCACTTCCTGTATCTGATAGCTTGTCCACATGTGATCTATAAAATTAATATGTTTATCATGTTTTACAGTGATCTCTTTAGAGTTAAAAAAATTGATGATAATGGAAATAGTTTCTTATTTTGTCCTTTATTAAACATATTATTTTGAAATAATACACAATAACCTAAATGCTGTTGAATAGATGCTCATATTAAATGATGATAACCTGTTATCTGATCTTTAACACAATATGGCTCAATACAGCTCTTTCATGGCAGAGACAAAAATCACTCTATATGTTATTTTTTAGTCATAACATTTTATTGCAGAAATGCATAATTATCCCTGAATAATGAAGACAAATGTAGCTGAAGTGGAGTTTATTTTTCAGGCTTGTAATCATGTAATCATGTAAACACATATTTTCATTTGTGAATCTTAATGACCTTTTCCTGTGGTTAAAACTGAAACTGACTTTGGGATCTCTTTTGAGAACAAAAACACAAGACAGGTCAACAGCTCTGTGGCTTATTTGTATGAATTGGAAAATATCCTGTATATAGTAGAGTAATGATATAATATAAACTGAAACAGTACAGCTGTAGATCATAAACACCCAAACCAATTACTCATACACTCTCCATACAGTAACACTGTCATATCCCAGTAGGATTGACACCTTCACGAGCACACGGTGTTTTTTTGCGTCGAGGTGGTTAAATGTTTCCATTCATCTCCTCGTTTCTTTAATGACTTCCGAAAATCACGAGCTTACGTTACAGTAACGTGCTCGCATCGTGACAGGAGAGCTCATATGTCGGAGCTGCACCGTGTGCCCGCCTGCCTGCCGCCGCTCGCCCTTTCTCTCGCAGCCACACCCTCCCATCTCCCATCAAGCAAGCGTGCAGCTGTGCGGGGTTGTCTGTGAGTGCGTGCGTGCGTGCGTCTCCCTGTCGGGCACCCGCAGCATCAGCAACACAAAAGGGTCGGAGCTGCCTGCCGTGGGCTACCTCAGCACTGATCGGAGGGAGGAATCGCGTTTTAAAAGAAGGTGGTGGGATTTTTCTCTTTTTCTAACATGTTGTTGGTGTTTATGATGAATGTTTTTTCCATTTTCACGGCGCTGATGACCTTGTCACTGCATCCCACCTCTCATTCTTCATTGACCTGCACAGATCTTCTGCTCCATCCTTCGCAGATGTGTGTGTGTGTGTGTGTCTATGTGTATGTGTGTGTATGTGTGTGCGCGCCTTAAATGGGCTGGGACTCGCAATTTGATCCGACTTTAAATGCGCAAACGCCGATGTCAACAGGCCAAATTGGAATGTATCGGTACTTTAATAAATCCAAAAATAATACTAACCAATTAAACGCCTATTGGGTGTCATCTTTGGCTATATGTGTGAAAAGCAAAGGCCAGATTCTTTGTTCTCCGGGCGCCTTTTAGTCTGCAATTAATAGACTGTAATCCCTGTGCGGCTCGCATCCGCTAATCTGCCATTAACGGCTACGTATTGATCCGTGCCTTTAGGTCTGATGTAGTACTGTACATGTACATCTTTCTGCCCCCCAAAAAAACACACACACAATACAGCATTTGAATAGTCAGGGGGGTTTGAGTCAGCTGGAATCCCATGCACAGGCCATATGGCGCGGCCCGACATGTGCGATAAAAAAAATGAAATTGTGGATCTATTTTTCTACGCGTCATTTAAAGGCGTTTTAAATCAATGCTGCATTACTGTCATCGTCAGTGGACTCTGGTGCTGAGACACACAGAGGCAGGGAGAATGGATGGCATTTTGCCAGCAATGAATTCACAGGCTGCTGGTGTTGGATTTATGGTGCTGCTCTGTGTAAACTGGTCTGTTTTTTTTGCTTGGCTGCTTCAGCACCTGATTGACTGACAGTCTGCGTTGTAATGCTTGTCTGTAATTCTGTAGATACATGAATTATGATACATTAAATTACAGAGGTGTGTCATGTGCAATCCAGCTCTGTGTTTTGCAGAGGAAACCTTTAAGACTACCTCACCATCCTGATTCAAGAGCAATGTTTAATGAAATACTGCAACCATCAGTTTAATCTCCAGTCTGAAGAGTCTCAGACACACATAGCTGCACAGAAACAGTGATTTCAGTTATCTTGTCATCACCACCCAAATGGTGACTAATGAACAGTTTCTCAGAGACATCTGTGGAGTGCCTTTACAGTGCCAAACAGCATCCATTTTACCTGAGTCATACATCACCTTCTGACCTCAGATAAAACTGTAGCTACAGATTTGGATTTAATTGCAGCCACTCAGACAAAGAAAGTGATGCAATGTTTTCTATGCGTTTAAATGTCAATTGATTTGCAGTGATGTGGCTGCACTTTAGACAAACATAGAATCGCCACCTAATAGCGCTTCAAAGTACTATTTTGAATTCACTTAACCAGTAGTTGACTGAGTACAGCTGGAAATGCTTACCTTGATATGTTACAGTATAACAGTATGCACTTTATACTGTGATCCTGATCTAGAGTGTATTCTTATTATGGGTGGTCTCTGTCCACACATCATGTCGTTTAGTATTTTATCATAGTGCATCATATCTCTTGACCTTCCTGCATGTATTATGTTCAGTCATTAATTTTAAGATGATCAGTAGTTTGTACAGTAGTGAATATACTTTGTATTATACAGACATTGGTGTTAGAATCAGTGCTGTCTCATTTAAAGCATGCTCACATTTGTAATAACAGTCTACTGTTCACTCCTCTTTTGATCAGGTCTGTCCTAATTATTCAGTCCTGTGTGCTGCTAGTTATCATCAGCTCCACAATTAATCTACCATTCAGTGTGTAGTCTATTAAAATTGTTATTAATATTCATGAATGTTTTCTTCCCTGATGTGTTTGAGGCATTTAGGTCACGTCAGAAATTTCAGTGTATATCCAGAGTAACAAGGAAATACCGCATAAAACTGATATTTATGATACATTGTCATAGAGTCAAGCTGATTTGATTTGTATAGATCAATATCACAAATTTGCCTCCGGGGGATTTACAATCTGCACAGTAATAAAGTATCTTCCATCCTTAGACCCTCGATTTAAATGAGGAAAAACTTGCTAAAAAAGACCCTTTTAACAGGAGAAAATGTATGAAATCTCAAGAAGAGCAATAGAGGAGGGATACCTCTCCCAGGATGGACACACATGCAACAGATGTTATGTGTGCAGAATAGACCAGATAACAAAATTATAGAAATCCAGCATGGACAACAGAATTATAGATAAACTGATAACATCTGCAAAGAATCTGATCACGAGGCTGTCGAGCAACTTCCAGACACTATGAAGATTTAGACCTTCCCTATCATCCTTATATGGAATATAATTAAATACACTGATATATTTTCATCTTTTAATGCAATCCTGATTTGTATGATTATGTAAAAATGTGCAATTTTTTAAAGCTCAAATTATCATGAATATTATGAATGACTGGTTTAGTGCATGTCAAGTGCAGTGGTAGCTCCTGTATCACTGATGGTGGTTGATTCTCGTCTCTGTGCTGCTTTACACATAAAGTGGGGTCATGAAGACTCTCTGAATGTGCTCTGCATAGGTGTGTGTGTGTCGGCGTGTGCGTGTGTGTGTTTGTTTGTTTGTGTGTGTGTGTGTGTGTGTGTGTGTGTGTGTGTGTGTGTGTGTGTGTGTGTGTGTGTGTGTGTGTGTGTGTGTGTGTGTGTGTGAGAGAGAGAGAGAGAGAGAGAGAAAGAGAAAGTGTGTTTGTGCTACACTGCTGTAATATATCCAATGCATCCAGGTTGGTAAAGCCCCATCATTACCATATCCCTGTGAAACTGCAGTGTGATCCTGCCAAAACTGAGTGAGCGTGTTGGAGCCAGCCTTTTTACACACTAACGCCATGTTGATGGCATCATGATTCCAGATTTAGACTGGTACAACCATAAAATCAGGATTTTATTCATGCATTTGGTTTCATGGCTACCAGACTCAGCTGTAGTTGTTTCCTTTAGAAATGATTTATGCCTTAAAAAACAACCATTCATGACCGAAACATTATTAAGGATTTGTGGTGCAACACATTACAAACCATTATAATCACACATGTGCATACACGGTTACTGTTAACCCACAATGAAAGCCTTTGTTTGGCATCAGCCAGTTGAAAAAGATGAATGCCACTCTGTTCTCCTGCACTGGCTATCTGGCTTGGAAACAAAGTGTGACTTTGTGCCTCCTCAGCACAGCAGCACTAACAGACACAGTCAGAACGCCCATCTCTCCCCGCTCAGCGCTCACTCTACCCCGATCCCCCACCGACACGCCTTCTCCCCTCGGACCGGCTGACTGTACATGTGCTTCCACTCCAACACGCACCTGCACTCTTGCACCCGCTCTGACACGAGTTTAGTTCCTCAGTACAGACTGTGCCTTGGAAGGGCCATCAAATTTTCATCAATATGAGAATATCAGGGGATGTTTACCCTGTCACTTTTCTGTACGCCCACACACACACGCACACACACACACACACACACATGCACGCATACCCACACATAGCTAAGCCTTCACTGCATCTGACACCTGACTCCAGGTAATGCCCTAGATCCACAGTGACAGCAGGCAGGTGGAACGGCCACACACTCATAGATACCCTCGCACACAGAGCCACTGCAGGACGGTAAGAAGGCATTCTTCTACATAAATCTATAACATTTTCCCTTTAGAGCAGCGTGAAGATGATGTAGCTGTAGTTTGACTCTAACTATAATTTGCATTCATTCTTCTCAGCGTCCGTGGCATTCTGTGGGCAAAACCATTGTTCAGGTTGTGCACGAGGACTTAATGAAGCGTATCAATATTACTATGTCAGCTGTGAATATGAAAAGTCCCAGTGTTGGTGTGTGATGTTCAGTCAAGAGATGAAGGCCTCTCTGTTGTTGTTGTTGTTGTTGTTGTTGTTTCCACACTTGAGCATTGTTGGCTAACCATTGGTTGGTGTGGAAAATATAATCATGGTCATGTGATACATGTTGCGTGTTACTCTATAGTCTATTGTTCCTCCACATGCACCCTTTGGACATCTAGAGTGTGGACAAATGCCACTTCCTTACAGCATAATGTTTGAAAAAAAATGAACATTATGTAATCATCAAGGCAGTGTTGTGTTTATTTATTGCTGGCCTGTTGGACTAGAGTGTGTTTTATCTGGTAATGTATTTATAGGCCTAGATACTGGGGTTTGCTGGGCACCTCTAATCAGGTTTTCAGTCACATTAGCAGCTCCAGAGATCACAATGTTGGTCTGTTGGTCGCTCCACCATTTTTGTCCAGACTGAATGATCTTGAACAGATATTGAATGGATTGCCATAAAATTTTGTGCAGACATTCATGGAACATGAACTGAGGAACTCAGAGGATGAATCTTTCTGACTTTGGTGACACCTTGACTTTTCCACTAGCATCACCATGAGGTTCACGTTTGTGGATTTGAGTGTAATGTCTTGAAAAATGATTGGATGGATTGGCATGAAATTTGATACAAATTCATGTGTAACTTGAATTCACAAGATCAGTCTGCCCATCAATTTGGTTTATGACCTAATCCTTCCCAATTCATCTTCAGCTTTACTTTGTGTTTAGTGCTAATTAGCAGATGTTAGCATTTCAAACGCTTACATGCTAAACTTTATTCCTTTATACCCTCAGTATCAGCATTAAGCTGTGCCTGAATACAGCCTAACAGCAACATTGTAGTTTTGTCTCAGCTCTGCCTCAGCTCTCACTGAAGCTGACGTAGGTTTGGGTCAGACATGCTGAACACATGAGGCTCCATTTTCATTGGGGCATTAACATTGGCACAGGCTGGATCTGCAGTTTCCCCTTATTTTTGATATCTTTGTGCCCTGTACAATGTGTATGGCACAAAGGTGATACATAAAACTGAGATAGAACATGGAGTTACATTACATTACATATTTGTATACGAACC
This sequence comes from Scomber japonicus, assembly GCF_027409825.1. NCBI lineage: Eukaryota > Metazoa > Chordata > Actinopteri > Scombriformes > Scombridae > Scomber > Scomber japonicus. The sequence goes on from NC_070584.1 coordinate 10,279,133, forward strand.
AGTGGCCCATTTTACAAAAGCTACTGTCGAGCACTGCTTACACACAGAGTACAAATGGTGGGAGTGTCACTTGCTAATGTTCACAAATTGCAGATAAATTTTGCATGTCCTACATGCATGTGTCACAAGAATGGAGTTTGTTTTGATTATATGAATATATGAAAATAGGAAAGAGTAGGTAAAACAGGCCCACAGTTTGTTTCTGCACAACATCACTCAGTTGATGATTTTGTGCCTCCATCAGCAAATGTAAGTGAAATGCATGATGGAAATGTTTAGCTATTGCATAATAATGCTAAATAATGTGAATAAAGATTCTGAATAGACACTTAATACACCCACATCAACATCACATTAATAGCTTATTCGATTATTATCCATTTTATAAATAGGTGCTTTTCACCAGCATCTGTCATTCACAACCCATACTCTGTATAGAAAACCATCAACATCAGACTGCTGCAAAATCACCACATAAATTCTGTGCTTCATACATCATACATTGATACATGGCAGTGCTCTGCTCTACTTTTGTCTCCGTTTGTGTCACAAACCATCAGATGTAGGAGATAGTGACATCCTGGGGACGCATCAGACAACCATAGTTCACAGTGAACTTCTCCCCCCTGAAAATTCTCACTCACATCCAGAAACACTGGGTTACCACACATGAAGACCTTCTTTTCAACTTGTCTATGAAAGTAGAATTTCATATTTCAAAGTGTAGTTAAATTTGATCATGTTTTTTTTTAGAAGGGAACTCCTGTCACATAAACCCTCTGTTTTTTCAGCAGTAGTATGGTCGAGAAGATGATAAATCATCACACACCACAGATATTAATTTTCCATAAATTATCCAATTCCTTCAAATATAGTGTGCACTGGATATACAAAAATCTCCCTCTTTGTGCACATGAACTAACACTTTGCGTCTGCTGTTAAAACAGCCACATGCAGTGTTTGTGCATATATGCAGGTGTGTGAACTATCTCAGTCTGTTTATAGTGATAAGAGTCTGATGTGAAGGTTGATTCTGTGTTGTGTTTGTCTGCTCTGGCTAATATGTTGCCATGGAAACCGGAGGCTGCTCAAACTTTGGATAGTGGTAAAGAATGAGACTGGGAGGAGTTGCGTGTACTGGGAAAACCTATTTATTTTATTACAGACACAGTTTTTGTCACTCCACCCATCCTGATGGATAGTTCTACTATTCACATGCTTCCTCCATCCACCCCTCCTCATGTCACCCTCCATGCCACACTCATGTTCCTCACAACAAACTAACAAACCCAAACCTGCTGTTGTGTCTCTGTTCTATATTTATGTCACAATTTCCTCCCACAGCAGAGGCAGTGGAGACGGTCATCTGGGTAAAACAAGCTTTGTGCAGAAGGGCAGATCGATGTTCCCTAAGGTTTTACTGCAGTGGTGCGCAGCTATCTCAAGCTGTGCAACTCAAATAGGTAAACTGTTACACAGCTCCACCACGTTCGTCTGTCTGCTTTGTCAGCAAGCTACTTGTGCTGTAAGGTTATGGCAGTTAGCCGACGCCACGCCGCTACAACACTAAGCCATGCCATAGGACTCTGGCAATTGTCTCGCCCACTCTGGTGCAGAGCCGTGTCACCATCAAATGATGTTGAGCTGCTGGGTCATTGGACAGCGCTGCAACCCGGCATCGCGTTATACCACCGCCATACTATGATGCAGCTGTTGTCAAAGGCATTTTTCTGCTTCTGTTGAGCACATGGCTGCTCCTCGTGCTTCTCTCATCCCATCTCTAGCTCTGCTCCTTGAGTCTGTCCTCTGCAGCAATGGGCCTACAAACACTCACACCAAGAAACACAAACACAAGTCATACACAGGCTACTTGCTTAATATTAGCAGTGGCAGCCAAGAAAAGTCAACACATGTAAACAAACAGACAAACAATACAAGAAAAAGATCTCTCCGGCAGACAAAACCACATACAGTGTCTCTCTTTGCTACACACACTGTCTGTGTTCACACACTCCTACTACCAAACATGCTTGTTCGCTCCTTGTTCTGTGCTGGCTGGAGTCAGAGAGCACAAAGGGCCTTTCTAGGCGAGACATTTCTGAGAGAGTCTGTCCAGTTCTGTCACCCTCAGGAAGGAAGCCCACGACATGCTGATCCCACTGGAGACAGCGGGCTTTTCTCCGGCTCTCTCAGTACTGTCTCACACTGTGTGGTACTCGACTGCCGGCCCGGGTGCTTGTGGTTTTACACAACACACATTTCCGCAGCACATCAGAAAACCTCTGGCTCGGCCATGCTGCAGACAAGTGTTGAGTGTTTCGGCTGGAGGATGCACGGGTTTGAGGGTTCCTGTCGCTGTCTTTGGTTTGTTGGTTCCTGCCAGTTTATGAGATGCAAATAAGAGGTGGTTCATGTGGTTTGTGTGATTGTTCCTGTTGTATCTATATTAGACGACAAACAGGTTATCATAGAGAGAGTAAGCATGTTCAAATCAGCTGTGGATGACTTACTTTTTTGTGTTTTATTTCAGTACTTCCTGTAACCCCCAACCACTTGTCATGTCAGATGTATCACTGACTTTTCCAAACCACAATTTCTGCACCAACAAGTCATAACAGAGAGGCCTCAGAGCACACATCTTGATTTTAAAACGTCACATGCTTTATTCAATTTTTTATTAAGAGCTATTCCGCAAGAACTAACCAAGCTGAGCCTTTTGATTATAAAGCTAGAGGCGATGGAGAGCGAAATAAAAAGCAAGACTAGTGGAAGTGGAAACCTTAGCTCAGCTCGGCTCGAGCACAGTAAATGTGCAGCGCCCCTCTCCTGATCTGTCATGTTTGTCTCCTCTCAGTCTGGGCTGCTCTCCTCTCATCTCCTCTCCTTCATTAAAAGCTCACACTTGCTCCTTTTAAACCTGCAGTAAAGGAGCACCCCCCCCCCCCCCCCCCCCCCCACACACACACACACACACACACACACAAGCTCACTTGCTTCTTCTCTCACTACAGCCAAGGTGTGCCGTGACCATGGCGACGGACACCACGGAAACTAAGCATGACATGCATTTAGAGGTAACCGAATCCAAAGGCCCAGGTAAATAGGAAAAAATGAGTGCTTTTAGATGCATCTTAAAGAGACAGTGCTTAAAACAGAGTCAGCGATAACATCATGAGGATGACCTCTGTTAGCCTCGGTGTAATGCTCTTTTTTTTCACTGTTTCTTTAAGGACTGTGTGGTGTGGTGATGGGTTTGAATTGATAGAAGAGATTTACAGTAGCCTTTAGATTTGTTGGTGGTTTGCTGTGTCCACATTTCTAACTTCTCTACTTCACTAACCTCTATTTTATCCCTTTAAGCAATTTTTAGGTAACACTTCATCAGCGTTCATCATATACCCATGTAGCAAAGATTTAATGAGTTGTGTGAAAGAAATACGACATCACATCAATATCAAAATATCAAGAAGCCTCTTTTATGTCCAGGAATTGAAAGAGACAACGTTTAGTAGATAAAAGCCTGAAGTTTAGTTGAACATTTTGGGAAATTAATTATGAATTCACTCTCTGGTGGAGAAGTAGATGAGGAAATTGATAGTACTCTCATATCTTTTGTTAAATATAATGCTACGGCCAGTAGTCGGTTAGCTTAGCTTAGCAGAAAGATTGGACCTAGTTAGAAACAGCTAGCCTCACTCTGTTCAACAGCTACAAATCTGTACAAAGCTTAAATGTAAAAACAATAACAGTAACAGAAATAGTCAGACACATGACTTAGTTATTTTAGACACCTTTGAGAGGTGCTGGTGGGAGGATTTTGAATTCTTGGACAGAGCCAAGCTAGTTGTTGGTTGTTTACAGTCTTTATGCTAAGCTAGGCTAATTGGCTGCTGGCTTTATATTTATAGATCTGACCTGCATTTCCCTAAATCTCATTTTTTTAATGACACAGAAAATCCAGTAATTTATTCCACAGCACCCTGAATTGCTGACTATCTTGTTATTAGACATGTGAGCTGCTTCATTGTGTGAATTTGACCTTTGATGTGAGCAATAAGTAGGAAAAAAATAAAATAAACTGTTATTGGGAGCCAGACCCCTGCTGGTTTTCTCTTCCCCCAGCTAGTTAATTTCCCTCTACCAGATGTGAAATATTTCCTGATGAGATGGCTAGAATTAAAAAACCAGCAGGGGTCTGAGTCTGAGTCCAGAGGACCAGGGTGAAAGCACACTGCACTACCGACATACAGCAAACAATAGTTAACCCTAGTGTGAGGTTGGTAGTGGAGTGCTGCCGCTGCTGCTGCTGCTGCTGAGTCGTCTACGCCGCTGAAAAAAGTGTCCTTTCTTGTTTCACGCATGAGTGTGTGAGCATGCCCACGGCAGTGCATTATGGGCTTTGTTCCAGAGTAGAAACACTGGACGGGCCCTGATGCTGAGAGAGCATGCTGCAGGGAAACAGAACATCAGCGTCTCAGCATAATATCATTGGCTGCTCTGACAGACAGAGTGGCAGTGGGTCTGACAGAGTATTGAGCATGTCATCAATTTCATCAGCGCGCTATGTAAACACAAATCTATTTAAACAAAAGACAGATTTTTTTTATGATTGTCAAGTGATAAGCAGACCGATTGATAATCGCTCAAATCTCACACTCAACATGGACAGACTTTTAATTATTTTTCAATATATTTTATTAAAAGAGAGTTAAATAGAAGAAGGCCATTTCCACAAAGACTTCTTCCCTTTTTGGCTCTCATTTTTCTGTCACTAAAGTTATTTCATTCCCACCTAACAGTCTGCAAAACATAAAACTCAAACATTTATATCTACCCCAATTTTATAGAATCCCCATATTGATGTAAACATTACGGTCCAAAATAAAAACGTTTCGCTGTTTCTCAAGAAGAAAATGCCAAATATTCCTCCATTCCAGCCACTTGTACAGATGAACTGCCCTTTCTTGTCCCATGTGATCACAGGCTGAATATCTTTGGATTGTAGACTGTAAGACAGTCTATCAACTTGAAATGGGCCCTCCCTAATACATGCTGAAATTTCCTCCCTGACATTTAAGCAAAGGACTAATCTATTAATCAAGAGAATAATGAATATATCAATCAACAATGAAAACAATTGTTGACTGCAATCTTACAAAAGCAAAAAAGAAACAACTTGTCACTTTTACACTTGGGTTTTTGTGCTGATGAATCAAACGAGATTGAGTGTGTTAAATAGTGGGTTTAGTTAGTTTAGTGGACAAGAGAAAGGTCAGCTCCTATTTCAAGTGCTTATGCTGAGCTAAGCTAACTGGTTGCAGGATAGCTTTATATTTACTGTACAGGTATGATCTACTACTAACTTCTCTTGGCAATAAACCAAACATATTTCTCAAAATGTCTACTATTTCTGTAAAATGTAAAAAAAAAAAAAAAAAAAAGAAAAGAAAAAGGAGAGAGAAGCGTTACAATTAAAAATATAATTTTCTCCAATTTAATTAGAATAAGATTATATCTTCAAGGCGTTGAGAGGAAATTGGAGGCATTAGAGACTTCCAGTAAAGGGAAATTCTGTCTAATGACTGAAGTGTAAATGTGGTTGTGTCATCTGTCACATTTGTCATATTTCGTACATTTTGGACAATTTTGGCCTTTGTGACGAAGGTGTCACTGTAATGACATCACTGATATGGTCAAGACTGATAATGATAACTGATTTCTATTGATTGTTTGCTTCTCAGATTTGAAGGGTAAAAGCATTCTGTTTAAATTAAACCTGGGCAGTGTCCCATTTTATACAAACAAATATTACTCAGGCAATCAAAGACAGCAAATAAATCATGAATTCCCCACTTTGTGTTTCTAGTGAATTGCCTCAATATGAATACATGTACAAAACCTTAACTTCAGGGTGAAGGAGCTAAGTGGGAAAATGAGTCTACTGTATAATTTCCCATGATGCCTCTGGTATGGTGAGCAGCATGCGATGTGAAATCCCACACCAGTTGCTACTTATAGCTCTGAAAGGGATACCCACAGAGCCCTGAGAACGCCTGTCTGCACAGTGGTGTAGAGTAGCTTTGTAGCTCTGTAACTTCACCCATTTCGTTCATCCCGCGGACCTCCACAAGTACTCAGACACACAAATAAATACACAAACAAAAACAAAACACACTGAAGGACTTACACTAGCAGAAGAAGGCCAGAAAAGTTCATTTTTACATTTTGAAATGAAACTAAGAGATATCTGTTTACATTTTCTTTGGGATACTACAGCTTTTGCACATGGGAAAGTTTAGCCCATGTGTATAACTTTTTGGCATGAAGCACAATGAAGAAATAAAGCAACCAAAAGTCCAAACTTAGTTTTATTGAGTACCGTAAACTGTAAACTCATGACTTCCTTTAATCAGCAACGATGAAGTGGCTTTTTTTTTTTTTACAACTATTGCTTTATTACACTTACTGTAACTGTTGGCTCATTGTTTTGTCTTTGGCGGTATGTTGCCCCTGTATCTTTTGCCGCAGTTTAAGGAGTAATGTCATTGACCTATGAATCAGGTTGATTAATTTCATATGTGTCATTAAGGAGCAGTAAAAGTATAATCTTAGCACTTAACCCTACGTTAATAGTGCATGCCATTAAGCGCAACATCCCTGGTTGGACTCTGGCTTGGGATCTTTTTTGCATGTCATACCCCTCCCCCCTCTTTACCCTCATTTCCTGTCTGCTCTCCAAAAAATATCTTTAAAAAACTGTCCTCCCCTTGGTTTTGCATAACTTGGAGAGTTGTTATCTATTAAAGGGTCAAATACTGCAGGTTAAATGTGATGTGAGTCACACATTTGACCAGAACTCTTTAAACCATGAGTGTCATGGTGGGTTTTCACTGCTGTCCTTTCTCTCAGAAGAAATCATGGACTTTGCTTATGTTTACTTTGCAATTCAAGGATTTGATCACCACATTTTTAAAGCTGCTCTGACTGTGGGTGCTCTGTTTTTATGCGTGGTGTTTTTCTTTCCCTCTCCCCGTATATAAGAGTAAGTATGAACCAAAGAGCCAAGGTTTTCTTCTCATTCCATCTGCTATTGTGATTTTTTTTTTCCATTCAATCAATTGCATTTCATTAACTAACACACAGATACACAAAGACACGCCTACAGGCACCGTCCTGCCTCGTTATCTTGCCTGAGGGCGAGATACAGAGATTGATGATCCGGTTGCATGTAGCTGTGGTTATCATCTGTTTTATTTGCCAACAGAGAAACGGCGGCAGGGCAAATTCCAGCCCTTCAGAAGACTGTTTGGGAAGAAGAAGAAACGGGAGGCTAAAGGAGGCTTTGATGGAGCAGAGCTAAAAGCGAGTTTTTCTACTGGGGAAGTGTGCAATGGAGTTGTTTCTGACGATGAGGAGCCCAATCCAAATCTGAGGTAAGTTTTTGAGCAGTGCATAAGAAAACTGAGCTTGTCCTTGTGTGATTGTTATTATAGCTGATGAAAGTTACACCCAAATCTTATCAATAATTTAGTGTCTGTACAGGAAGTTTGTAAAATGCTTGCCACCTTAGTTAGAAAAATCTACTCCGATTTTATCCAAGAAACGACTTTGCTTCTTATCAGACTTTGTCATCCATTCATACTTCACAGGAAAGTGAAACTGATAAAAAAGCCTCTCATAAATGCTGGAAGTTGTGGTTTTGCAATCTGTTGAGAAAAGGGTGAGGCCCTACTCATGTACAGCTCATAAAAGGGTCGACATGATCTGAGACTCTAATTGATGTGTGGAAACTGCTGGTGTGTAAAAAGAGGTCATTCATTTCTTTGTGTGAAATAATTTGCGGAGCTCTACTGCAGCCCTGCTCATGATAAATGAATGAATGATAGACGGTAATGACACACTGCAATGCTGAAGACGCTCTTATTCTTCTGCAGAGAGTTGAATCCTATCGGATCTCGAGCTCTCTCACACGACAGCATCTTTATCCCAGAGGAGCCTGTGACCGAGCCCAGTCTAGACTACACCATGTCCCAGGAAAACGTCTCTGATAAAGTTCGGAATCTGCAGGTAAGCCTTAAAGCAATGTGCACCAAGATCAGTTCTCTTCTGCCTATATATGGTATTAACATGTCACCTTTATTGTTGATCACACAGAGGCAGATAGCACAAAGTATAAAGTTCGGCCAGAAGCCTCCCTCTCTGAGGAGGAGTGAGGGAGATGAGGGCAGTTCAGATGAGGAGGAGGTTCCCCGGAGCCCTCTGAAGGTGATGGCACAGGTGGAAGTGGAGCCAGCAAAAACAGAGCCAAAGGTGACACTTGTTATCTTATTCTGGTGACAATATGATTTGATTTTTAAAAGCAGTGTGACTGAGATGTGTATCAGTAAGTAAATGCTTTGTTATTGGGACAAAAGCAGGTCCAGGAGACCCAACAAGCAGGATCGCACAGCACCCCAGTGAAGTCCCTGAGGTCCAAACGAGTTCTTCCACCTACTGGTACGATTGAGTCTATCAACCTGGATGCTGTCCCGCAGTCTGTTCCTCGCTTAGACAACACCGCCGCCAAACATAAACTCTCCGTCAAACCGAAAAATCAGAGGGTTTCCCGCAAACACCGGCGGTTCACACAGGTGAGTCGTTGTGTGGGTCTAAGCATGCTATTGACTCATTTTGCAAACCTTAGTTGTGGATAAGAAAACTAATCATTCTTCCACATCCCCAGGAGATCCAAGAGATATCTATGCCTGGTGTGCTGCAAGAGGACTTCGAGGCAGCAGGTGTCTCCACAGTTGATCAGCGCAGGACATCTGTTGAAGAGTCGCTTGAAAGCTTCAAGAAACAAAGACTCCATGAGGAGGAAAGACAAGAAACAAAGAGGAAGTTGGAGGAACAGAGGTTCAGACAGGAGGAAGAGGAGAGGAGGAAGAGAGCAGAGGAACTGAGGCTGCGTGAACTGGATGAGGAGAGGTGTCGTAAACAGCAAGAGGAGGAGCGCATCCGTAAAGAGGAGGAAGAAAGAAGGATTAGGGAGGAGGAAGAGAGAAGGATTCGGGATGAGGCAGAGAGAAGGATGAGGGAGGAAGAGGAGAGAAGGATGAGGGAAGAGGTAGAAAGGAGGCGGCGAGAGGAGGAAGAGCAGATGCGGAAAGAGGAAGAGGAAAGGAAGATGCGAGAAGAACAGGAGCATCGACAGCGGGAGGAGGAGAAAAGACGACTTGAAGAGCAGAGGAGAAAAGATGAGGAGAGAAAGAAGCAGGAGGAGGAGGAGGAGGAGGCCAGAAGGCAGGAGGAGCTTGAGGCTGAGCGTCTACGTTTGGAGAAGCTAAGAGAGGAGGAGGAAAGGAAGAAAAAGGAGGAAGCAGAAAAGCAGAGGTTGCAGGAGATTGAAGAAAAGAAAAAAATAGAAGCAGAGGAAAGAATGAGAAAGGAGGAAGAGGAGCAGAGGAGGCTGTCTGTAGAGGATCCAGATGGCAGCTCAGATCCACAGGAGAGGCAGAGGAGAGCTGAGGAGCTGCGCTGGAAAGAGATGGAGGAGAGACAGAGGCCTTTCTCTTTCAAAGTTTCCTCTGGAGAAAAACAGATTTTGTTTCAAAAGGTCAACCTGACGCCCGTTACACCGACCTCCAGCCGCAAGAGCAGCGCTGCCGCTGATCAGAGAGAAGGTGCTAAGGCCTCCTCCTCTGAAGGACCGGACTCCCCCAACTTGCCAACATCTCCATATGTCCCCCACACAGCCATTCTGGTGACAGGCGCCCAGCTTTGTGGAACAGCTGTCAATTTGGACCAGATCAAAGACACCGCCTGCAAGTCTCTGCTGGGTCTAGGAGAGGATAGAAAGGCCCAGGGAACACCGCCAACCATGAGCAAGACTTCACCAGACCGCAAGTCTGGCAAAACCAAATCACTCAGTGAGTCCTCTCCCTCTACAGAGCAGTCTGGTGCTGACGTCCTGGCAGAGTGGGCTAGTATCAGATCGAAGATATTCAAGGGGGTAGAAGAAGGAAAGTATGAAGAGTACCCAGAGTCGAGCAAAAACCAGCCTCAGCCCAGCAGTGAAGAACAGCCTGCGTTCGCCCACACGAACCTCAGGAAGACAATGTCAGCCAGCGCCAAGTTCTCCATCACCCCCGCAAAGAAGAAGTTCGGAGATTCAAACAGAAACTCTGAGGTGTTCACTACAGATGACAAAGAAGCAGGAGAGGAAATTCCTCCATCTGATAGCCCTACTGCAGCCTTACCAACACCAACCAGTAAACCTCAGAACAGGACCAGTAAAACTGTCCGTATTGTAGAAAGAGGGTCAGAGGAATGTATGTTTGCCAAAGACCTCCCCTCTTTCCTGGTTCCCAGCCCTGGAGACAAACCTGAGGGGCAAGAATTGAGGAGCAGAGGATACAGTGAGACAGAGGCACCTGAAAGCAAAGAGGAGGGAGAGGAGCGGGCCTCAGGCAGTGAGGACAAGCCCTCACCTTTTGGCATTAAGCTGAGGAGGACCAACTACTCCCTCCGCTTTCACAACGAACAGTCCACAGAGAAAAGGAAGAAACGCTACAGTGCAGGAGACAGCTTCGATGGCGTCCCTTCACCTCTCACCCCCATTGAGCCAGACTCTGATGCTTCCTCTGTCTTTTCTGACAGATCAAGTCCCACATCGCCTCAGAGAGATTGTGTGGTCGGCAAGTACTTACATGCATGTGCCTCCCCCATCCCTCGTGCTAAATCAGTCAAGTCTACCAGCCCGACCACACACAGTGAAGGCGAAAAGGTGGTTTCAAAGCCACCGCTCTACCGAAGACCAGCCACGTCACCCAAACCTACTGGAGCAACCCCGACACCTCCCCCATCGCCGTTACCTAAAGTGGTCCATGGCTCTTCCGGTGATGCCATGGTTCTGAGAACTGGGGGCGCAGATTCACCCAGCCAGGAGCAGCCAAGCAGGAGCGAGGAACCATCAGCGGTGGCCCAGTTGCAGAGGAGCAGCCATGGCCAGATCCATGGGGAAGAAGAGCCGAAGGAGAAGAGATCCTTCTTCCCCTCCATTAACATCCCCTGGAGAGAGAAGGCAGACAGAAAGACAGAGCTCATCAAAAGAGGTCAGTGTCACTTTGAGCAGGCACTGTGTTGTTAGTGCTAATCGGGAAATGGCTTAAAGAAAAAGTTTGACATTATAAGGGATATGTTTCTTAGCTTTCTTGCCAAGGGTTTGATGAGAAGATCGATAGCGCTACAGCCAGCAACAATGAGCTTAGTTAAGCATAAAGTCAGGAAACAGGAGGAAACAGCTAGCTTAATAAAATCCACCATAAAGTTGAAATAATTTGTTAAATGAAAAAACAGTTTTGTTAAAGATCCCCTCCAGACATGTTTTAAGATTTATATAAAACTATAAAAAATCTACTGTGAACTGTTGGTGTAAAAACAGAGCTGCTAATTTTTGAGTTCGGCTTGGAATGAGATTTGTCCCTAGTTGGGGTTATGGGGTGGTATTTGTGTTAAATTGACCCATTTGACCCCTCTCCAGCCTTATGAACCTACAACTTTTCAGATTTTTTCTTCTTGCTAATTTATATTAATTGGGTAGCATTTTGTGTAGCACTCCAAATATTACACATTTTTTTATCTATGCTCCTCACCTAGTCGCTCCCATCATCCAACACTCCCCACTTTAGTCTCTCAGGTCCACGGGTGCCTGGTTTTGTTTTAAAATGGGAATTTGGAAAGATATGTAATTGGCAGGGGGTTAAGAAGAGTTTCTAATTGAGATTACTCTGAGTAGCATGCATGGGAACACATTACAATCTAATAGTAGTTGTATATATTTCTCGTTTTTCTTCATGATGGTATGAGAAATTTGCCGCTGCTGTTGCGCTGTGCTGCTCTGTCTTGTCTGTCTGTGCGCTGACAGTATCCTCCTGTTCGTGTTGCAATGTTATCAGTTATGAATTTTCTTTTCACTGCATGAGAAAACAGACATTTGGCGTGAGAGCATGTGAAAAGTGTCCATTGCATGAGTCTCATGGTCAATGCATAAGTGTTGGCAGCCCTGACAAAAACCATATCAGACACAAATTATTGTTCACTTATCTCTTTATCTTTATCCTAAAATGACATCTGCTCATTCTCCCTCATTATGCAAATATATGTTCATTTCAAAAGTTGAACTACAAGTGTGATTAGCTTCAATTGATACACAGCTCTAACAATTTGCTAATATGCATGTGTTCCCCTGCAGAAAAACCATCACTACAGAGCAGGCACTCACTCGACAGTTCGAAGGTCCAGGAGAAAGAAGCTGGGCCGTTATGGATCACACTGGCGCTGCAGAAGCAGAAGGGTTTCAGGGAGCAGCAACAGAACCGAGAGGACCGCCGTAGCCTAAGAGAGGCCAAAGTGGCAGAAAAACACTCAAAAGATAGAGACAGCGTATGTGTCCCAGATTGACTGTTATCTGTATTGATCGTACACAGTGTTCTTCCTCTCAAGCAGTTACAAATCTCTTTTACAGGTTACGCTGGTGAGCCCCACAGAGAGCAGAGGAAGTGGGAGTATCAGTCCCAGCTCTAAACCTCAGACACCAGAGGAGCCCAAGAGACCAGACAGCCTCCTGGGACGATTTGAGCGTCGGGACCACCTGAAAAAAGCCAACACTTTACCCAGCTCTGTCACTGGTAAGAATCTGCATCTATAACAGCACAGCCTTTTAATGCTGATGGTTGTTTGATGGAGAGATTCATCTTTGATAATTGATCAATCATTTATCAAGTAAAAATGCCAAACATTACTGGCCCCTGATACTTAATGGTACTTAATGATTTACTGCTTTTCTTTGTTTTCTTGTAGTTTGAAATTCGTCTTTACTGTTGTTCAGACAAAATAAACCATCTGGAGATGGGCTCTGGGAAAATGGACATCTTTCAATACTCTTTGATAATATGTAGACTAGATAATCGCACAATATTTGTCATATTGATTATCATAAGCATGCTCATAAGTTGCTGCTCTCAAGTCTTATTTACAATATGCTGACACTCAAATATTTCAATTATTTGTTCTTGATAAGAAATGATTTATCTATTAATAAACTGCTCATTAGAAGAGCTGTAACAATCAGTCGATCAATGGATAAAACAATCAACAACTTATTTGATATTTATATATTATTTGATCCATTAATTGTAAAAAATAGTAAAGATTTGATTGTTCCAAGTTCTCAAATGTGATCATTTGCTGCTTTTGTTTGTCATACATTATAGTAAACTAAATATTTGGGGGGTTCGGACTGTTGGTCCGACAAAACAAGAAGAAGAAGAAATAGAAATAGAATACATTGACAATATGATCTCCTGACAATTAAGACATACCAAAATACTCTGCTTGGAATAATAATTTGTCTAAGATATTTTGTTTTACACAGAAATGTTTCAATTACTTAAATAAAAATGTTTGATTTTCTTTGTCCTCCATTAAAAAATGCAGTATCTATGAATGTTCAAATATTTTTCAGTTCACCTGTTGGATGCAGGATGTCTCCTATTTCACTATAAAGTTCATTCTCAGTGTTTTGTGCACTGGAGGTCATGTCTCCACATTACACTACTGGACCAGGATTGGCTCCAAACTAGTTGTAACGTCAAAAATATTGCTAGTAGGTAGACTACATGTCTTTAAATCAGATTTCAGGTGAACAAAGAGAAACTTTTCAATTTCAGCAGATGAATATGAAAACAGATTCTGGTGTCAAATTCTACACGTCATTCTGCACAGTGGAGCTCAAAAATCACAGTGAAGTAACTAAATTCTTAAACACATTCTTGATGAGAGGGGGACTTTAAACTTACTTAAAATGAGTATAAAAGTGTTATGAATAGAACTGTAACTAAATGTTTTCCTTGGTTTGGTGTTTCAGTTGAGATCGCGGACTCTACACCATCGCCACCTGCTGTCAAGGAGGTGTCAAAGCGCTTCCCCTCCAGTGACTCTCCGCAGGTGTCCACAGAGCCGGCCTGGCTGGCCCTGGCCAAGAGAAAGGCCAAAGCCTGGAGCGACTGTCCTCAGATCATCAAATAACACCACCGGCAGCAACCCCCTCCCCCAAACCCCAACTCCACACTAGGCTCTGGCCTGCATCGAGACTGCACACTGCCCACAGACTCTGAAACACACCCCCTGAGTCAGCATTACCTGTCCTCCCCTCCCAAACTCCAGATATCATGACTCACCATGAAAACTCTCCTGACTGTGAAACAAGTAGAGCCCTCCATCACCTCGTAACCTCCACCCTACACTGGCTGGTACTATTATCATGTAAAAGTGCGCTTCGCATTCAAATACTCCAATACAATCGCACAGATATATGTAAACAATTGTTGCGAGCATGCGCATACTGTATACAAACACACAAAGTATATGTACCAAGAAGATACAGATAGAATGAACAAGTCGCAGTCAGGGACTGCAGTCCTCAGCAGCCAATCACAACCATGGCTGGCCGTTGCAATAGCCAACCCGTTTTTGTTTTTTTTAAATTTTGTAGCCAACTGTGTCACCGTGGTTGTAAATACATAATTCACTAAACACAATATGAGCTGAGACACTTCTGTATTAGAGAGGTGAAGCTTTGATGTATGACAGTGTTTAATCAACAGAGGGTAACTGTCTGAATCGTATTTTAAGGGCTACCAGAAACAATAACTCGACATGACCCTGTTGAATCTGCTTTGTGACAGCTGATGGAAGTGTTACAGGCGTCTTCTCTGCCGTATTCTCTTGTTGGTATTATTTATGTGAAGGAACGGATTTATCCATGTTGAAACAATACTGTATATCTCTTCTCTGAGCCTTGTTTGTCATGTACAAAAGAAGCCTTTTTTCTTTTTCTTTTTTTTTTTTACTCATACTCGAAACCTTAGCATAACAATGCTCACTGTGTCCGTGACGACTGTGATAGCTTTCCAAGAAGCTATTGAACAATTTGCCATTATGAAGTAATTAGAATCTGTTTGTAAAGCAGCACTAAACAGACTCTGTCATATTCACACACGGTGGGTGCACCTAAACACAGCACTGAAGACCACAAGTGTTACTGGGCATTTACAGTGAACTGCACATTACACTCATTGCTGTGTGATGACGTAACTTGGATTTTTTGCTTTGCTTATGGAGACAGACACTTCCTGCTTGCTGTAACATACAATTCCTGTAACACACTTGTGTTTGTAGGCTTATGCCATCACTTCCTCTTAAATGTGATATGATCTTACATAATGTAAGCATTTCCTCAATGAAAAGAAAAGAACAAAAAACAAAACTCCAGCATTCTCATTTCCTGCCACTCACTTAATGATCTGTATGTATGTAAGTATGTACTGTATGTAAGTCAAAGGCGTTAACAGAGCTTTGGTCAGAAAGAGGCCTGAGTCACTTTGTCATTTTGTTTCTAACTTTGGTCGTGCACAATAGTGTAGTGTACGCAGTGTTATATGTAACAAAAAAATGTTTGGTATTATTTGCACTTTTTTGTCCCACTTAGAGATATTCATGAGAAAATTCTTAAAGAGATACAAAATGTTATGAATAATGTAAATTAAATACTGATGTCTGAACCTGATGGACTCATTATTTCCCTGTTCTAGTTACACATCTTAAACCCGGAGCTTTAATTAAAATCTAATTTCCCAAAGCACCCTCTCTGCTCTGACACAGACATAAAAGACAGCAGTGTTTATTAGAAAATTAGTATAAAAATACATTTCTTCCTCCTACGTTTCCTCTTTGGCAGTCAGCTTTAAACAATATACATAATCATTGCGGCACCCGATTATGAGAGACTGTTTCCACACCACCGGGGATGAAAACAGCTCTCCTGGTAGAGTAAATGAGGTCAACATTTGTCCATCTTCAACATTCAGGATCCAGATGGTGCCATCTGTGGAGGCAAGGCCCACAAGAATCCCCCTCCTGCCCACGGCAGAGCCATCAAACACACACGGACTGGCATACACCTTCCCTGAAGTCTGGAAAGTCCAAACCAAAGAGCCGTTGGCACAGTTCAAACAGTACAGGCGACCGTCATGTGATCCACACAGGACTCTCTGCTGGTCTGGTGTGACACACGGAGAGGAGAAGACGGGTCCCTTTGTCAGAAACTGCCAGAGCTGCAGAGAAAAAAAGAAAAAAGTGGCACACTGAAGTATTACACTAGTTTGCAGAAGCATTGACTCAATTTTCATCAGCTCATTATACAAAACGTTCCTAATTTTGGCTCCATAGCAACACCTGAATCAAATTAGGTAATGCATAACACCAAAGGTTTTATAAGACCATCACAACTATGTTAATACTGAATTTTGATCATTGTTGTATTTTTGATTATCAAATAATTCTGTTAAACAGTCGTTCTAATTAAGGGCGAGGGTATAAGATAGTAATATATTTTCCTCAACATAATGCTTTTAAAAAAAATAAGACAACACATCTCAACAGTTTTCTTTCACTATCTATTAGTCTCTATTACAGTCTACATTACTGTAATAGACACAAATGTAACACTGTGAAAGTAATCAAAAGGAATGAGATGACACATTTAATGATAAGCATTGTGGTAGTGCAAGTTAAAAAATATATAATATTAGTTGTTATATTATTAATATTAAGTTAAGTTGTGTGAAGGCAGAGTTTACTGTTTAAAGTCTCTTTATTTTAAATACAATTTGAACTAATACAGTACCCAGTACTTGTTTTGTTTCTCACCAGTTTCCCCGTACTGCTGAAGCAGCAGATGTTTCCATCCACCAAACCAATCACCACATCACCACAGGAGCCGTTTGGTGATGAGAAGAACGGGACGTCTCTACAGTGAGACCAGAGGACCTGTCCGCTATCCTGGGACAAACAAAAGACAAAAAAACTCCTGTCACACAGTACTGCAAAACAAAATTGATGTCAAATGTTTGTTATTGTCTTCACTGACAGCGTTGAGGCAGAGCAGGTGACCTCCCAGTGATGCTGCATACAGCTGTCTGTGGGAGGCGTTGAGGTACGGAGAGGAAAACACAGCTCCACCACCACAGTGATGCTTCCAAACACACTGCCGGACCTAAAAAAAAACACAACACACACAATTATCTTGATGCATCTCCATCAGTCATATTTATCAGTTCATTTACACCAAAGCAATATTATAAAATACACTGAGGCCATGTGATAGAGGTGACTGAACACTTTCTGCCTCTTTATACCACAAATCACCTGTTTTATTCAAAAGTTGCAAAGTTTTAACTAAATAAAAGAAATTAAAGTCACACACTCACCTTTGGGTTTAGGGCGTAAACATGCCCGTCATGTGATCCCACCATCACCAGACCTGTGACGGGATCTACAGCGGGACAGCTCTTCACAGCGTCTCCTGTCTCAAACGTCCACCGTGTCTCTCCAGAAGCAGTGCACAAGAAGTACACGCAGCCATCATAGCAACCTGGAGAAATACAAAAAGTCGTAGAAAGGAAACAGTAAAGTAAATGGGTTGTTGAAGCAAGTTCGGTGCCTCCGAAAGTGATCCTGAAGGACAAAAAGAAGACATTCATCATAGATACTGACCTATAACCACAAGGCGCCCGCACTGAGACATGGCAGCCGAGGCCTCGATTCTGCCCCCGAGAACTCGCTCCCACAGAAGGCTGCCAGTGTCCACGTCTAAAGCCTGCATCCTGTGAGAGTGTGAACCGATGAACGTTGCTGTTTTAGTCTCGTCTGCTCCTTCTTGAACTAAAAGCACCGGGGAGGCGTCCACACATCGGCCTGTGTCTGATGACCAGATCAGACTGAGTCCCAGAGCTCTAGATTTAACACCACTGACTTTCTTATTTACATCCTTTTCTCTGAGTGCATCCGCCTGCAAGCTTTTATTTGCCTCTGCATTTCTGATGTCTCTCACATCGCCGGCTCTTCTTATAACTTTAACAACCTGATTCTCAAAGTAATCTGCACCCTCTTGAGGCTTCTCTGCTGCTGTGGAGTCTGTATGTTTCCTCTTCCCTGGCACCACAGAGGGAGCATCATCCTGCCGCTTCACAGCTTCAGACGCTGATGACGAGCTCTTCTCAACTGGCAGCATCAGCGTTACTCTGGAAACGTGTCGCAGTACGTCGGAGAAAGTCCCGTCGAGTAAGACCTCCAAAAGTTGAGGTGAGGTGGCTCCCGTAGCAGCGAGGATGTCTTCACAGAGGCGCAGCGCCTTCAGAGAATCTCCTCCACTGAACAGGAAGTTGGATTCCTCGTCAATAGCTGCATTTTCAGCAAGACCCAGAGTATCCTGTTGGTAGGTGGTCAAAATGTGGAGTGTCAACATGTGTGAAAAGTGAGTTGTTTGAAAAGTTGTGAAAAAACATGCCATACCTGCCACAGAGACTGAAGGGTTAGTTTGAGTTTTGTGATATCTCCCCGTGAAGAATCCGACTCTAAACTCTCTCTCTGTCTTTGGTAGACTTTCTTAAGTGCCTGCATGTCTACTTTTCCTGTCAAAGAAACAACAGAGACAGTGAACACACCATTAAGATTCCTAAAATGCTGCCCTTTCTCCTCATGCGTGTCCAATGCTCACCATGAGGAGTCAGGGGTAAAGCTGGGACGAGCACCAGCGTGTCTGGAAGGCTGTATGAAGGCAGCAGCAGAGACAGCTGCTTCAGAATGAGTCCACTCAGATCTCCATCTGTAACGACCGTCTCCACCTGGTGGTGTTCAACGTCCTCCTGGCGCTCAGCAGAGGCCGGGGGTGTTTGTTCTGCGTGCTGCTGTGCAGACGGGAGAGGAGAAACAGCGCTCTGCTCTCCAGATGTGGACGTCACAACAAAGGCGAGAAGCCGCGAGCCTTCATACAGACTCACAGCACACGCCTCCACCTGAGGAAGACTCATTATGAGCTGGAGGAAGAGGAATAAACAGGGATATCTCTGTTAACAAAGTCAACAAACAAACAAAACGTGCTCTATGATCATCCTTTGCTACCTCTATTCTGGTTTATGTCTATTGAAAGACTTTGAGAGCAAGAGCTTAGCTTAGCTTTTAATTGTAACACATGTTCTTTCTCAGCAGGTGGAGTCTACTGAGTTGTGAAGGAATTTTAGATTCATAACATCTGTGCTGAGATTGCTTGTCAACTGCTGTTTCCAAAGCTCAAGTATGAACTTTTAACCTCAAGATGTCACAGTATCTGCAGGTCTCGAAAACTGAATTAAGTTTCCTCAAAAACGGCCTCAGAGTGGATCAAAATTTTTCTTGCCTTTTGTAGACTGTAAAATTAATTAGAAATCTCCACAACTGTTAAAAACTTATAAACTCATGGTTGTCATGATAAAACAAAGCACTTTTTTTTATACCTGCCAAATTACATTGTGACATACATAATGTTCAGGTTACAAAGCATGATGATGTAATGATAGATCACCACCTTTTCATTGTTTTTTTGTGTATTTTAATGTGCATGTTTTTAATTTCTCCTCAAGAAATGGAACAAATGCAGCTGTACGTGACACTGATTATTAATTATAACACATGAACATAAAAAACATCTTACGTGCTGCACGCTGTCCAAGTTCATCCGTTTTCCGTGGCGTTTAATTGTCCTGTCTCTTCGTCCCAGATAATACAGCTGTGAGTCTCTAACGCTCACCCAGTCTCCAGTAGCTCTCATCGTCCCGGGGACAACAGTGTCCTCATCGTCCAGGAGGCACACCCTGTCCTCTCCACCTTCACCAAACATTAGAAAGATTTACATTTGTATTCATCTCATTGTGGTTCTTGTGTATTGCACTCACTGAAATCTCTCCCACCTATGAATGCCTGTCCTTCACCCTCAGTCACAACGCAGCCATGTTCATCTCTTACTTCCACCACTGTGTCCATCAGAGGAGTCCCGAGAGGCACAGAGGAAACCGTGCTGCAGGGGGCCAGAGATGTGAAGATATCAAATGTTTTACTGCAGCTTATTTAAAATTCAACATTCAGCAGCAAACAGAGGACACTCACGTGTTGCCAAACTGCAGCAGAGACTGTGGGACTTTGTAACAGCAGGCCCAGCAGGACACCTCAGTGATACCGTAGATGTTGTAGATGTGGGTTTTGTTGTCCTCGTGTCTCCAACTGCTCAGCAGAGAAGGTGAGGGGCAGCTCTCTCCACCTAATGCCAACACACGCAGTGAGGAGCCAGGCGACAACACATCTTGTTTTAGTATACGCTGTCCGAAGCGGCCGAGCAGAGTAGGTGTGACCTGTAGAAACACAAAAAACCCCACATTGTACTAACAGAGAAGACGATCTTGGCCATTCTTAGGAATATACAGCCTATCATGAATGGACTCGTGCCTGTAGGACAGTCGTCTTGTTATGCCTGAACAGCAGTTGAGCCAGTCGATTGGGTATTTTCTTGATCACAGGAGGGATAATGAGGAGCTGCGCCCCAGATGATAAGGCCAGAAAAATTTCCACCACAGAGGGGTCAAAGGTTAAAGGTGAGGCCAGGAACACCACATCATCTGGACTCACCTGAAACAAAGATCTGAGGGAGGGGTGCGGTTCAAAACAATCTGAATATACTATTCTCAATAAAACAATAGTGACAAAAAGGTACAAAACTGACCTCAGATGATGTATATTGGGCAGTATACACTTGTGTGGCACCCTCACAATCTTTGGAAGGCCTGTTGTTCCAGATGTGTGTAGTACATACGCCAAGTCTCCTTGTCCAGCGTCCTTTAACACTGCAGCTGGAGCACAGAGATCAGCAGAGGTTTGCTCTGTTCCTTGTGTGTGCTCAGACACCAGCAGCGGCTTGACTTGCACCAAGGATAGTTTGAACTTGGGCAAGACCACGCAAACCTCTGCAGTCATGTGTTGGGCGAGAGCCGCCTGGAATCGCTTGATGGGAAGAGGAAAGAAAATCAGAGTGTGCATCCACATGTGAGGAAGAGGAAAGACCTAATGTTGATGCTGCTGCTAAAATGTCATTTTAGGATGTTTATTTATACCCGTATTGTGCATATTCTTAGATAAATAAGCTTAAATGTTACTGTCGAATGTTGTATTTGCAGAGTTAGACATTAAATACTTATTGTGGTATCTATATTCATAAAATATGAAATATTCAACCTGTAGGAGGTCAGTCTTCACAGCACAGAACTTGAGGCAACACTGGTTTATGACTCTGGCAGAGAGAAGCCCAGGAGCATCTGGGTCCAGAGGGACATAAGCAGCAGGTGACTGCAGGATGCTGACACACACACACACACACACACACAAATGATTATCCTTTATGTAGTAAAACATTATCACATAGTAAGACAGTAATTTATCACCTTTATTGTGCTTATTGAAACCAAAAAAGGGACAATTTCACAATTTTTCCCCATCCAGGCCTCATTAGACCAGGTCCAGACCAAAAATCTTTACATGTAGAAATCTGGAATACATGATGATGATAACTATTATTCTTATCATCATCATCATTATTATTATTATGAAGATTTAACATGTTTTTTGATCTGGGCCTGGTCTGATGTGTTCCGGATGGTGAAACAGCTGTGATATTCCTTTTTTTTATGTTTTCATTAGTAAAATAGAAGTTTCATAAATCTGAAATCACTTTATCAGCAGTGTACGTGGTGAAAAAAATGAGAATCAGTCACTAAACATCGCTATTTGTGTGTCCCTTCACCATGAATCAGAAACTGATTTAATTTGTCATGGCATGGCATATTAACTTATCAAGCCCTCAAAACTGACATAGCTACACACTGAGTTTTGACAGTCAGTTCAACAGGGAGCTCACCCCAGAATCCAGACAGGTGTGAACAAGTCATCGGAGCAGTACAGCCCGATCACGCCACTGTGCGGAGAGCACTTCTCCCGCAGAATAAGAGACAGTTCATCGGTAAGTTCAGACAAATCTCGGTACCGCAGAGACACCGGGCTCCCCACAGCTGACCCGTCATCATATGTCACAGCTGTCCGGTGAGGATACAGAGAGGCGGCGGCTGCTGCAAGAGCCTGCAGTGTCCCTGCTGCCATGGTGATGATGAGTTCACTGACCACCTGTTAATCCTCCACCCATGCCTATTTTAATGCACATTATTTAATTCAGGGAAAGCATGCTTTGTTTATATTTTGTAGATAGTCCATGTGATATGACGCAGCCCAGATCCCGCTTGTCGAGTGCATATGACGCTTGACGTAAAAATGTACGTCATCTTGGGCACGTTCAGGTCACTCTTAAACTCTGACTTTATGAGGCAAGACGCCTCGCACTTCGTGTTAGGTTGAAAAGCGGTTGAAAGTCACTCAAAACAACATGCAGACCAAATATGTGGCCTTTGTGGTTATTTTTTTGTTCATCCACTTGTCGAAACACTGGTGCGTAATGTGGTTCAAACAATGCGTGTATGTGTGCGTGATGCTTAAACCATCTATCCAATATATATCATCGCGCAGACACGGACATACTAGTAATAATTTACTTTTACCACATGAAGGTAACTCCTAATAAAAACACACCGGTTTGCTTTTTGTATTTTTTGTCATTCAATTGAAATACTCAAACGCGCTATTAAAAACTCGAAATTTCCCATTATCCATGAAGGCACCACAGGCCCCTTGTCCAATCACGTTGCTCGTTTGGCGGAAGCAGCATTTTTGAACCGTGTTAGCGCCGTTACTGTTAGCTCAACAAGCCTGTTACTGTTTTCCCATTCATTATTATGAAGAAAACTTTTTTGTAGGGAAAATGGACGCGAATTTAAAGAAACAACTGGACCAACATGATCTTGTGTACAAAAATGCGCTGGAGCGGATCATAAACAAGGTGTGTTGATGTCGGACTCGCAACGTTAACAGGAAAGTTAGCTGACTTGTATTTACTTCAAAGACTCGTGACAAATGGAGTTTGTTAAACTTGTGCAATTCCTTCCAACAGTATACAAAACTATGCAATCAAAGCGGGGCGGTGGATGTGGACCTCGACGAGACTGACACGCAATGTAAGTTAACTATAAAGCTAATAAGTGTTTTAGTGTAAGACACAGCGGTTGTAACAAGGCAATGCAGCTTTGTTTATATCGCTTTTCACACCCAACTCAATGTGCTTTACATAAAAAACAAACATTCAACAGTACCAATTGGAAACAAAAAACATGAAATAATCGTTAAAACATACAATTTAAAAACAAAAACCCAACTAGTAATAACAAATAAAAACAAAGTACAGACAAATAGAAAGAGAGAAAAATAAAGACTAGAATAGAATGGAGCATTAAATATACGTATGCAGCATAACAATGATTTGCTTTAAAATCATTAAAAGGACATAGAGTGCAAATGAAAGATTAATATTTAAAGTGCTTTAAAAGAGCTCAATCATAAGCACAGGAGAAGAGAAGTGTTTTTAACCTGGATTTAAAAGTGTTCACAGTTGGGGCTGATTTCAGTTCTGCTGGTAGTTTGTTCCAGTTGTGTGCTGTGCAGCATAACAGTTAAAATCTGCTTCGCCATGTTTAGTTTGATCTACAGAGTCAGTAGATCTTAGAGCCCTACTGGGTTTATATTCTACTAACATGTCATTCATGTATTCTGAAAATGTAACCCTATAGCACCTGCAGGTCAGCATGTTGACCATATATCAGCTGACTTGTCAAACTCATTCACATTTCATTCTACAGATGAAATGAATTTTTTTTAATTTGGTGTTAATTCTGTTTATATTTACACATTACAAAATATTTAAAGAATGTACTAAAAGTCTTTCACTCATACACTCAGCTATACATTCATTTAAAATGAATAAGCATCTGTGCAGGAGAGTTAAAAAGCTAAAAACTTATACCAAAACATCTCCCAATAATTCAAGACAAATACACAAAATGCAAGAAGACATGAGCAGAAATAGACTTATAGCCTTTATTTGTCAAATATTTTCACTGTCAGGGCTTCACACCTGTACAGAGGAGAAGTTATATATTGATCTATGTGTAATACTTGGTTACTGAATGTTTTCTATCTCTTTGGCTGACAAAAAAGTTGTCATTGCACATCTGAATTCTTAGTACAGTATCAGACTAATAAAATAAAAAATCAATAAAAAGTCTATTTTTTTAATATACTCACTAGATTCACTTTACCTAAACAGTCCTTGGTTTGCTTTCATATTTGCAGTGTAGTTGCTGTCATGTAACCTGCTCTCATTGTGTATCTTTTCTGTCTCGACTCCTTACACGATGAAGCAATGGAGGACTACATGAATCAGTCAGAAATGAACATGAGCAACCTGGAATCAAAGGTTTGGGTCTCTTTGAATATAGCACAGTGACACAAAATACTATGACATGATTTAAAGAGCAGTTTTATGATTGGGTTGTGTTCTACATGCAAGATACTGCACCCTGCTAGACATGTATCACTGCTGATGTTCTCTGTGTCTTTTATACAAGTGATCGCATTAGTACAGTGATTATAACCATGCACTCATCTCTCCTCAGAGCTTGACAGTTCGGAGAGAGGAGTCATTAAGTGGTAGGTATCCATCATTTACAGCACGATTAGCAATTTACAGAAATGAATGCATTAATTGTGATGCATATTTCATCGAGTGACTGTGATATTTCTTCCACCACAGAACACAACATGAGAAAAGACTCTGAGGTGAGAGAATACTTTTTATTTCAACCATGAGGTCATGAATATATGGTATTTTTATTATATTCATGATGATTTATCTTCAACAGTTGGACTTCATGAATGGAGATTGTGAACCTAATGAGAGTCGTGTTTCCACTAGACAAGCTTGTCTGGAGGATGATGGTAAGAACAACACTTGTTTTTACACAACTTGGAAAGACATTGAATTGTCTTTATTTGTTGTCTGATTTTAAGTAACATTTATTTCCCCTGTTTACGTCCCACAGAGATGTCAAGCAGTGACAGTACCAAGCTGACTCTGAACTCTTCAGAGGCGAGTCAGAGAACCATGTCTGAGCTGGACCTCCAGCCCGAGGATCAAGATGAAGAACTGGAAATGTCCCTGAACAATCAAGGCAGCTCTCTGGTGCAGCTCTACCCCAGCATGATCGCTCAAATAGAGAGGGCTTGGCAACGGCAGCATGTCTACGAGGCTGGCGACTCGGTGCTCAGAAGGTACCGCAAGTGGCGACGGACGCCGAGCAGAATCAACTTAAACATCACCTTCGAGGTCACACAGAGGGGTGCCAAAAACAAGCCAAAAAAAAAGAGCAGCGAGACCATTCTCGAGGAGACTTTCCACAGCCCTCCGAAAAGGCAATTCCCAGGAACGTCCAACAGAGCTCCTGAAACATCTCCGCTGCGTAAAGTAACCAGCCCGCAGGAGAGGTACACACTGCTGCAGTCTCCTGGGAGGGACAGAGGAACCCCGAGAAGAAAGACGCCCCAGCCTGTCCTCGTTATGGACTTCTCTTGCGCCTCTGAGACTTCGGAATCAGAAAGGAGCTTGCTGAAAAATACCTTCAATGTGGCGCAGCTCTCCCCTCCTTCCTACTCACAGTCCTCGTCTTACACCGTCAGTCCACGACCTCACTGCCCCTCTGCATCCTCAGACCCGTCGCTTAGGTTTAAGCGGCTTCCTCTGTCTGCACACTCAGCGCAGAATGCTGGCTGCTCCAGATATGAAACAATCTGTGTTAAAGAGGGGTCTGACATTTATGGCTCCCCAGTCAGGCAGAGCCCCTTAAAAGCAAGGATGATGATGACCAGCGAAGGCCTTGGTAGATCACCTCCAACTCATGCCTTTTCCAGAAGCCCCAAATCAGATTCTGTAAGCTATTCCAGAGAGCCTATGAGGTCCAGATCGATGGCAATGTTTCTTTCCTCCCCTTCAAAAAAAACTAATATGCCACTATGGATGATTCACCCTCAAGAGTCCCATCATTCCTTCCAGTCACAACAGCACTCCCCTCCAACTCATGCCTTTTCCAGAAGCCCCAAATCAGATTCTGTAAGCTATTCCAGAGAGCATGCGAGGTCCAGATCAATCGCAATGTGTCTGACCTCCCCTTTAAAGAAGCCTGGTATGCCACGAAGTATGATTCACCCTCAAGAGTCCCATCATTCCTTCAAGTCACAGCAGCACTCGCCTCTTTCAGTCACAGCAGCAGGTCGTCACAAGGTCCGCCGGCACCTGTCCTTAGGCTCCACCCTGCCACAGAGCCCCATCTCTTACTCCCAGAAAGAGCTCGACGACGACTTCGCTAAAGTCTACCACAAGTTTGTCTGCCTGAACAAATCTTCCCTCTTTCGCGGTGCCTCCTGTCGATTGTGCACAAGAAGCTCTGAGACCAGCAGAGGACACTCTTCCTCGGCTCTGGCAGCACTTGCTCTGTCGCCCCACCGCTCCGTTTTAAGGAAACGCCACAGGGAGTTAGACTGGGACAGCCACCCCCAGTCCAAACGCTTCAGGGAGATGCACTGCACATACTCCCCAGGGTCCAAACGCCATGGCAAAGAGATGCTGACCCAGTTCACCCAGCAGCCCTCAGCAGAGGCACGTCAGTTTGCCTGGATCCCTCTGCGCTTGCGTAGACGTGCAGCTGAATTTTCTGGCCTGGGTAAATATCCTTTTATTAAAGACTATAATGCTGTAAAACACCTTTTTCAATGACCTGCCCACTGTTCCTATACTTTGTTGAATCCTATAATCACTGATTACCTTTTCTTCATTTAACAGGAGGTTCACTTGAGAGCAAATGGCAGCTGGCTACTTCAGAAGGTAATTATAATGTATCTATGTACTACTATTCAAAGGATTCTGTTTCTATCATTCCAGCAATCTTCTAATCACCCTTCTTTCCTCAATATGTGCAGAAAATGGTGGTGAACACAACAGGAAATACATCAATTATGGAAAAGCCTTCTCCAAAAGGTCCCTCAATAAGTACTGGTGTGGAAAATAATTATCATGTAACAGATGTCAGTAGGATGTTTTGAGTCTGAGTAATAGTGACAAGTGGATAGTGAAGTCCACACAATAACCAAACCATGAATATATTACTCAGCTGGTAGTTTGATCTCAGGAAAATGAATTTCTCAACTATAAATCACTTACTAATGTAGGTGAGTGTTAGTGTTTGTTTGGATTGTTTTTTGATGTGCTGTTCATTTGTTTTATGAATGCTAATATTTTATACTATTGTATGTTGACCAACTGTATATGTGACTTGTTAATTGTGGTTCATAATCATTACTAAAGTTAATACAGCTTCATGTCTGTTTTCTAATATCTAATAATTATTAAAGTATAGTTTTTTTGTGAAATGTGAAAATCCAGTTTCTGAAAAAAGTCCACTTAATACTTGTTCTTAGTGTATTCAACCTGTTTATTGTGTTTTTATTCTTTCCCATTATACACATTTCATGTTAAAGCAACAAAATATCCAACAGTCAAAACCACAACAATAGAGCAAAGTGGTTAATTTTAGGAAAAAGTCAAAAAAACTTAAATTGATTATAAAATAAAGACAGTTTCTCTTTTGGTCTCTAGGCTTGTGCGCATGTTTTTTTCGTGGCAGACCATCTAATGCTTGTGTTTTGTCAAGTCTGGGAATGTGAAGATGTGTGGAACGCCAAGATTTCTGAAAATTAATTTACATGATAACATTCACAACAAACAAACAAAACAAATGTGTGGTCAGATGTGCTCTGTTGCACCTGGAGTCACACCAGGATACATTACATCACTACAGCCACTGGAGGTCAGTAAACACAACATTTGTAACTGTGGTTTAAGGATCTGAGCAGGATTGTGACCCTCAAGAGAAGCATAGTTGTAGTTGTGTATTTAATACATCTTTTAGTGTCCCAGATAGTATTGAGATGCCTGGCCACTTCTTTTCCAGTCTACAGACAATTTTAGACTAACATGTATCAGCTGTGGGAGTTTGCAGTAAATCCAGTGTTGTTGCTGCTCCGTCATGATGTAGGTCAGCAGTTACCACTCCAGCTCCACTGGATATTTCCCAGTCAGACAGGCGGTGCAGTGACCCACTCTCCTGCTGGACTTGTTGGAGCCGATTGTGTCTTTCTCCTGGAGGGAGGCGATTCCCTCCTGGACAGCTGACACCAACCCCTCCACAGTCAGATACTGAACACTGTCAGCACCTACAGTACATACAATAGTTGAGGTGTCAATTTATGTGCACTGAACAGACAACAAAGTATAAATAAGATGCATTCCTTCATTTCATTTTGTCTTCATGTGTGGGTTTTGTCAAAGTGACTGACATACTGTCAGTACGATGTAGTAGGAACTCTTACCGATGTATCCAGCAATGTCCTTAAACTCTGGCTTGTTGGCAATGAGCTCCTCCTTTGTAGGAATGTTGATGCCCATGTAGCAAGGAAACCTGATGGGTGGAGAGGCAACTCTGATATGGACCTGTGAAGAAAGAAATAATGTTACATTCAGGTTGACACAAACAACAAGTGCAGTGGCACATTAAATCAATCTTCACTGTGGTCAATACAATATTTTTGACTATAAATACAGACATTACATTCAATTCTTAATATTTTTCTGGATTAAATGCGTTTTTAGAAAATCAGAAAACCTCACAGCTCTTCACATTCAAATAATACTGATATAAACATGTTTTGCAGCACAAGAAAAAAAATCTAGACTTTATTTTCTAGTTGTGTAATAAAAGATTTGAACAACCTAGATAATAACTGTTCAACCTCTAGTCAACAAACCTCTGTTGCACCAGCTTCCTTCAGCAGTTTTATAATGGGGGAGATGGTGTTGCCTCGGACGATGGAGTCGTCAATTAGAACCACTCGTTTCCCTGCAAAGTTGTCTGTCAATGCCCCAAACTTCTTGGCAACTCCAAGCTGCCTTAAGCGGGTATTTGGCTGAATGAATGTTCTGCCGACGTAGCGGTTCTTACACAAAACCTCTATATACGGCAGCCCAGACTGTGAGAGGAGGACATAAGGAGTAAAGCTTGTGAGGACAGAGGCCATCAGGAGGTGGGTGTATTACAGCATTTCTTGTCAGAGTGAGTGAGGACGGACCTGCTGAGCGTAACCCAGGGCAGCAGGGGTTGCAGACTCTGGCACAGTGCTGACCACGTCTGCATCTGTTGGAGCCTCGATGGCTAACTGCCGTCCACAGCGCTGCCTGACAGTATAGACCATCTGTCCTAATGTACAAAAAAAAAAAAAAATTCCTCTAGACTTTCATTGTTAGTTATTAGTTAGATTAGTGTTTTATGAATAATTGATATTAATACCTTCAAAAATAGAGTCTGGTCTGGCAAAGTAAACATATTCAAATATGCAGAAGGCAGGAAGGTCTCCCTCAGGGCGAGGGACAACACTCAGAGACTTGACCCCATGCTTTGATATCTGGACTATCTCTCCTGGTAGGACCTCTCTGTAATACCTGAGAATCAAGCACATGAAAAAAGTGTCGTAACCCATAGCACTTCAAGTAAATAACATGTTGCATCTGTGTTAAGAACTTACTTAGCACCAATGGACTGAAAGCTGCAGGACTCTGATGAAACAACCCACCCCTCAGTGTCCTCCTCTCCAGCACCTGAACAAGGGACAAAGAATGAAGTTAATCATCTGCAGTTTACACGTCTGACCTCTGACGAAATCAATCATCCGGCCTGTGACACCGAAAACTCAAACCTTTGCCTGCTTTAAGGCCTCTTCTTTATCAGTAGCAGCAGGGTCTTTTAAGGACAATGTATGTCTGATGTCTGATGTAAAGGTCACTTTAAAAGCATGTTTCCAATACCTGGACTGTGCAGTTTAGAGATGGGAACAACACGGCCGATGCACAGGGGTCGATTTCCGTAAGGGTCGCGCACAGCGTAGACAACATCTTTGTACATCACCAACAGAGAGTACGATGTGGGGGTCTCAGTCATCAGATTTTTAATCCTACGGTTAAAAAAAACAAGACATATTTAAATATTGTGTAAAAAATGATCAATATTATACACAGGGTTACATCATTACACTGACCTGGCAACCCAGTCTGGTGCATCCATCTCCTCCATAGGTGGAGTAAACGCCAGCAGCTGAGTGATGAGCTCGCTGTCAGAGCTGGTGGACAGGCCTACACCATGCCGCATCACCTGCACAACACATTTATAATGATCATCTCACTATGAATATAAAAAGGGCAATTTTATGTATCAATTTCCTTGCATATGTGTATGTCTTAGAGAACAAGTTACAACATACATGAGCATGAATACTGACTTAATGAATAGACTTAGGTGAGCAGAAGGTCACCCTCACCTTTTTGCGCAGAGCGTCAGCATTAACTAACTCTCCGTTGTGTGCTACAGCAATCTTGCCATGAAGTGTATCCACCACAAAGGGCTGGCAGTTCTGCAACTCTGAGATCCCAGTAGTTGAATAGCGTGTGTGACAAATACCAAGGTTACCATAGCGCAGCTTCAGAAGAGCCTCGGGTGAGAAAGCAGTGCTCACTAATCCCATCCCCTAAAAAAGAAAAAAATGGCAAGAGAAATGGTGAGATGTTTTCAGTTGCATAATCAGCACAAAAAGTGTAAACCAGGTCATAATCTGAGTGTTTATAACAAACCAGCAGAAAAACAACAACCATTATGATGTTAACTGTAATGGTGTCAATCTGTGTGTTTGTGTGAAGCTTTTATTTATGGTGCATGTTGATGAAAAGCAGCTGTAGTTGAGTAGTGTGTTTTTCATTTATTTCTATTCTTACAAAAGGGCTTCTGCTCCTGATTTAATGTTACCTTGTGGGCTGCATATGTTGGTGGACTGGCTCCATTGCTTGTGACAATCCCGGCACTTTCCTGACCCCTGAGTAGACACAATCACATGTTAACAGTCTATCAGTGTAGATGTATCAGTGGGATGTGACTTTTAGAATATCTGATCACTCAGTCTTCTTTTTTGCAAGACTAAACATGAATAAACCTTTTCAACTGTAAATGCTTGAGGCAAACTAAACTGGTTTGATAAGGACTAAATCAGGCAGGAGTGGGGAGCTGAAGAAGAAGAAGAAAAAAAAAAGCCCACAAAGCGCCTGCTTCTTGGCTGTGGAGCTGCCATACACGGAGAGTCGTCTTGCTGCAGTTTCAGCCTATTTACCAAGCTGCTTCTCGGATTACAGTTGATCCCGCCCCCTCACCACACAGCTTAAGCCAGTGGTGGAGCTGCTTTTCTGCATGGAGGCGTTGCTTTCAGGCTTAACCGCCTGGTTGCCTAGGGAACCGGGCAGCAGAGACAGACGGGTTGGGGAAAAGAAAGCGTTTCCAGGTCAGCTCAAACATGGAGAGAGGAGCAGAGAGACAAAGAGGAGGTGATAGGGAGGTGGTGGAGGAAAAAGGCTCGGTGGAGAGGCAATGGGGGGAAGCAGAGGTGCTGGCTCTCATGTCCGTGTGGGACGAGGTGGGAGCTCAGCACGTAGCTGAAAGCAGAACCACATTTGAGTTGATCTCAGAGCGTCTGAGGAGGCTTAGTGTTGTGCGCAGCTGGTGGGAGTGTCAGGCCAAGTGCAGGAGCCTGGGACTTAAGAGCAGGAAGCCTGAAGCAGCAGGCACATCAGCAAACTACAGCCCGGGAGTGGATGGAAGGCCGGTGGAGGGCTGGGAGGAAGAGGTGGAAGATGTGGGTAATCAAAGAGGAATCTACCCTTCCTCAGTCACAATCTCAATGCAGGAAGGTAAATGTAGGTTCAACCCCAACTGTAGCGCTGATGATCACAATATGACAACGCTCAACACATTTTAGTGTTTAGACAAAAACTAACAGTTTAGAGGATAAACAAGCATGTCAGTTAAACTATTTTAAACTTATATAGAAAACCATTCATATTGTAAATGTTTAAAACTCTGATTAAAATTGATAGAATTTCCATCTTGTTTTTAAAAATCAAAAAGAAAAACAAGACTTTGTGTGCTTGTGTGTAACAGGAGTCAAGAGACAAATCCACCTGGCTCTTCCTTACACCTCGGGTGTGGCTGAGGAGGGGGGTCGCCACTGGACAGACGATGAGGTACGAGCGCTGTTGTGCGTCTGGGCTGACCGGCACGTTCGTGAGCGCTTGAAGTGCACGCTACGCAACAAGTCCATCTTTCAAGAGATGGCCCG
This sequence comes from Scomber japonicus, assembly GCF_027409825.1. Lineage (NCBI taxonomy): Eukaryota > Metazoa > Chordata > Actinopteri > Scombriformes > Scombridae > Scomber > Scomber japonicus. The sequence goes on from NC_070584.1 coordinate 10,311,296, forward strand.
TCAGATGCAGAGAACCTTTGGGGTGATACGCAACTGGAAACAATGTCGAACGAAATACAAGAATTTAAAATATGACTATAAGACCGCTAAGAGTGCTCACGCTGCGGGGGGCAGTGTGGCAGGAGGCCCTGGGAAATACATGAAGTTCTTTGATGAAGTGGAAGCCATTCTGCTGGACCGCGGACTGGAAAATGGGACTATGGAGATGCAGAAGAGGTTGTATGATGGAGAAATGGGAGGAGCAGGGAGGCTGCAAACGCCAGCGGGCCACACGGTACAGACATCTTCGGAAAGTGAGGTCGTCATAGAGATTGATGATGGTATGTATACAATCTGTGCTGCTCTTGTAATTTTTCATTCAAAAGGTTACAAGATTAAACTGTTTTTCTACTATTTATTTTATTTTCAGATGACACCAGTGATGATTACGACATGGATGGCGACATGGAAGCAAAATGGAGAGGAACAGGTATGCAGAAACAAACATACTGCACAGTTTTGAAGTCTGTCATCTTCTCTTTTCTTACGCCGCTTTTTCTTCACTCCAGGTGCCCATCTAACACCCACAGATCCATCCTGCTCTGACCAGTTCCACGTGGTCACTGTGTCAGACACGGGTCGAAACTGGAGCGACCAGGAAGTGCGGGCACTGATTCAAGTCTGGTCCGACGAGCGCGTGTGCAGGCAGCTGGAGAGCTCCACCAGAAAGAGAGACATCTTCGTCCAGATCTCCAACAGGTTAATGCAGCAAGGCATTGAACGTGACTGGAAACAGTGCCATACCAAGTACAAAAACCTCAAGTACCTTTACCGATCCCTCCAAAGAGGAAAGACTGATGAGGCCGACCCAAGACGCCTCATGAGGTTCTACGATGAGGTGGATGCCATTATGAAACACTCAACTAACGGCTCACCCGCAGACCACCAAGCAGATTCCAGCAGACTTACGATGCTGGAGGACTGCGAGGAGAACGATCACGCAGATGTGTATCTGGCAAAAGCAAACACAAGGACGACCATGTCGGGAGCGATGGAGGAAAGAACGTGTAGCTCTGATTCTGTCTCGTCCATAAGCATCGATGTTACGCCAGAAAGCGAAGAATCAGCACTGCACACGGGCAATGGACACCGCTTGGATCAAGAGCACAGATTAATGAGTGAGCATCAGAACATTTTGTTTATATCTAGTGTTTGATGAAAATAACTCACACGTAAAATTCTTCTATTCATTTTAAAAAGTCCATTAATGATTTCATCTCAACTCACATGTACATGTAAATTAAAATGTCACATCACTTTAATTCAATTTACAATTTCCCAAATTTCAACTAAATAAAACTTTTAATAGGGTTGGTTTACCCAAATTACAAAAAACAAAAAAAAAAAAGAAAGAAAGAAAAATCTCACAGCTTTTTCTGCAGAGAGTGGTTTAAATGTGGATCATCCAAAATATAATTTTAAATTCACCTTCACTGTAGTGGGTTGGAGGCAGACAAACCTATATTTCGAAATCTCAGCTTTAAAAAAAAAATGTGGTTGCCTTAGAGTCTCATTGATTAACCAATTAAACTGACAGAAAATGAATGTGCAACTATTTTGATAATCAATCCATAATTTAAGTACGTTTTTCAAGTCAACATGCCACATTCACTAACACCAGCTTCTCAAGTGTTAAGACATGTGGCGTTTACCTTCCACAATATTAATACGGTTAGTCAAACAAATATTTGTAATGCAAAACTGGAGCTTTGGAAATCTGTGATGGGCCTTTTTAAAAAATGATGTTATTATATTATATATATATATTATTTATTATTAACCATTTTCTGACATTTTATGGACCAATCAATCGATTAAGGACGTAATCTGAAAAGTAATAAAGATAATTAGTTACAGCCCTTATCTGCATGGCTGGATACTCATTGAGTAAGAGCGAAAACATATTTTTAAGATGATTTTTGTAATCTGAACTGACTCTTCGTTCTCGTAGTTTGGAGGAATTTCAAGTTAGAGTTGTAATACTGTTGTAAAAAAAAGAAGCTTCATTTAAATAACATCTGATTTTTTTTGAACATTTGAATGTTTTCTTTGTCTTTGTCTTTTAACCATTCAATGCTGTATGTTGTTTGCAGGCTCATCTAACACCACGGCAGCAGAAAATGCAGATACTCTATCAGCAAACAGAGGAACCAAGAGGAAAGCCGTTGATCAAGGTCCGAAATGTGCCTCCTTCTGTAATTACTTTGTCTGTCACATGATGTCCACAATTGACTGAAGCCTTTGTAATTTATAATTCAGTGCACTCAGTCTCATGATTTGCCATGACGCCTGGTAATGAAATTATAGATATGGGTACGCTTATAACTGCTAACAAATGGAAAAACTCATGCTAAAACTATATTACATGAAAGATCAGAAACTTTGCATGTCCTTTAAAATCCAAAATGTTTCACAAATCACAGTATGCAAATCGGTACTGGACTAAACCTGACTTTGCTCTTATTTTCAGACACCAGACACCAGACCCCAGCGAAAAAAAAAGTGGACACTGGCCATGACTTTACTGATAACATGAAAGCCAAATGTAAAGAAGAGCAGGAACACATCCCGATAATAAAGATCAGTTCAGTCTGTTCAATGGCCTCCCCTAATCCATCTCCTGACAGACAGGTAATATTAATCACATGTAACTAAATGTACAAAATGTTACACAACTGAGGAAAAACTTTTAGTTACTTTTGAAAGATTGTAAAGTCCAGAAAAGTGATGTGGGGGGGGGGTGGGCAGTCAATGTAAAACTACACAGGAGGATCTGTTTAAATATTTGAGAGCGAGTCATCACATGCTGACATTTATCATGGCTGACTTTTGGGAAAAACACAGCAGCATCTTTAGTGTATGGCAATTTATCTTCTCATGCTCATGTGACTCCTTTGTGGCTGGAATTCAACATGTGGAGCTGGAAAAAAACAAAACAATGGTGCCTCGAGTCTCGCGTTGAACAACAATTTTGTCAAATTTACAGTCACGCAAACTATGTGAGGCGTGCTTATTGCTGTTTTCTCATCCTCCCCCCAAAAAACACTTTAGCTTTTTTTCCCCTATATTTCTCAGGTGTCACTCATAAACGTTACAACTAAACTTTTCTCCATAGCTCTGGAGTCAAGCATGTGATAGTAACTTTTTCCCCCAGCTATTACAACTAACTTTAGGTAGGGTTTAAAACGCACACACACCTCTGTGTTACCTACCTATGCTGTAAAGCCACGAGTCCCAGAGTCAACACCTGAGCCACCTCCAGCTGAGTGGGCCACTCTCCTGCAGCCACGCAGCCGAAAACCCCGCACTCTTCCCCGATACCGGACTCCTCGAACTCCATCTCTTGGCTGTATCTCTCTCTCTCTCTCTCCGGTTCTCCTGGACGGTGTCCTAGGGCGATGAGCGCGTGCGTGTGCGCGTGCCTTGCTCGCGCTCCGATAGCGTTAACCGAGCACGTGCCACAAACTCCGACACAACGTGGCTGGTTAAACAACTACATAAACTCAGCTGACATCGTTCAATTCAGCGTGTTTCAATTTTTAAAGTAACTTAGTGACCAAGAAAAAAAAAGGGGCTTCAACCTAACAGGCCACCATAGCTGTTAACATACAAATAAATCAAAAACAGATGGCATCAAACTTCCTGAATTTAGCAAGCGTGGTATTTTGGAGATGAAACAGAGATATAGTCACTTTATCAGATGAATCGATTCGGTCTATCAGCCAACCATTCTTCTCTCGGTGCAGCTTTTTTTGTTAAATCAATCTCCTCGTCAAAGAGAAAATGGGGGGGAAAGTAAAGTTGTTAAAACCTCAAAAATGCTTCTGGCCATGCAAAATATTTAGTTGGAGCATCCTCTCACCCCCATCCCCACGTGGTCACCAGTGTGCTACCGTGATTGGTTATCTGAATCAGTGGATGGATGCGATTGGTTATCAGAGCACGTAAGACACCGCCGACTTCCCTCTTCTTCTGCCTGCACGCCTCCTGCTGCCTCTTCACCCAACAACTTTCCCAAGTTGAGTGGTCTCGCTTTGTGTTGTCTTTCAGGTCTGTAGGGTGTCAAAGAAAAACATGGCTTCCGCACCAGGTACAGTACAGCACATTTATGCACGTTTGAAAGCGTGTACGTCTCATGCGCCGCGTTTTTGAACCTGTTTCTTTTTATGTATGTTTCAGAGTTAAAAGTTGGCCAGAAGTTGAATGAGGGAAAGACGAAGCAGATTTTCGAGCTTGCCGACCAGCCCGGACTGGTTCTGGTCCAGTCTAAAGACCAGATCACCGCTGGGAATGCCGTGAGGAAGGACCAGATGGAGGGAAAGGCTGCCATCGCCAATAGAACCACGAGCTGCGTGTTCAAGCTGCTGCAGGAATCTGGTGAGGACTCAGTGAAGGTGACACAGTTCAAAAGACACGCTGTCAGGTAGTGTGTGTGTGTGTGTGGGGGGGGCTGCAGCAGGTCTGTCATAACCAGGAGACAGCTTTCATACATGCATATAAAATGTGTCATATATATTGTGAGTGCATGAAAGCCAAACATGTACAATGATTGTAGAATGAACTTATTTTAAGCTTAGTTTTGATAACTCCTCTCCACCCCCACCCTCAACACACCCACCCACACACCTTTTTTTTTTTTTTTTTTTTTTTTAAGTGAATGAATCTCTCGGGAATTTTTGTGGTTTCATCATCCCTACTTTTCACCCACATGTGCAAGATAAGGAGTGCAGAGAGGTGACTGTTTTATTCTGGAGGGAAGACAATCTTTAGCCTATTTATTATTCATTTTCACTATCTTTTAATTGTTTGGTTCATAAAAAAAAAAAGTCAGGGAATGAAGAAAAAGAAATCACAATTCAATGTACACTCAGGTTAATCTACTAAAGATAGCTTAGTGTACCAAACCATAAGTTAAAAATAATAGAAGTCTGAGATAACCAGCAAATATTAACACACTTTATTAATTCATGCCTTATAATTCATAAAATGTCTTTAAAAAAAAAGAAAAAGGGTTTATGGTGAACACATGTCCTCACTTTCTGGTTTTCTTGTTCTGTAATTTTAAAATGTGTTCTGTTACATGCAGATGAAAATGTTTTTTTTTTTTTTTTTAATTAATTTGTTTATATGTGTAATATTTCCTGTCCTGGGACTACAGACACAGTGAATCAGATTCTAGTGCACTTTAAGGTTGCATGGCATGATCCTCTCAATTAACGACAAACGCTTTTCAACTAATCTCTCGCGTGCACACAACTGATGATGCCCACATGCATAGTTTTACGTTTGGTCCAAAAAAAGCCCAGATTCCAAAATGACTTTCCACCTTGCATTAATTTAAAGGTAATTGGGTAACTGTGACCCATATGCTGCTCATGAGCGTGGTGTCAGTCAGCCAGGCTGTGGTAACTGCTGTCTTGTGACCTTTTACCAGAACGTGACCACTTACATCCCTGTCACTCGCCCTTCATTTAAAGCTTGAGACAGATGTTTGTTAAACTGCTCATATCTGATGACCCAGCTGTAATTTTAAATGCATGCTGAGATGTGACAAATGTTGAGTCTCATTTTAATATGTGCGTTTTCCAGGCATTAAGACTGCCTTCGTGAAGCAGCACTCGGACACAGCGTTCATTGCAGCCCACTGTGAGATGATTCCCATTGAGTGGGTTTGTCGGAGAGTGGCAACCGGATCCTTCCTCAAGAGGAACCCAGGAGTCAAAGAAGGCTACCGCTTCTCCCCCCTGAAGATGGAGATGTTCTTTAAAGTGAGTCTCAGGCCTCTTCCCTAATGTGTTTTCAGTCCGAAGAGCTGTAATTTTGCTCAAAAGTGATCCAATATCAAATCCAAAATGATCTAATTAATCATCCTGGTTTGTTCTTTTTTAGGATGATGCCAACAACGATCCCCAGTGGTCGGAGGAGCAGCTGCTGGAAGCCAAGTTCTGTCTGGCTGGGCTCACTATCGGTCAGTGTGAGGTAGACATCATGAATCGCAGCACTGTGGCCATCTTTGAGATTCTGGAGAAGGCCTGGGCCACTCAGAACTGCACACTGGTGGACATGAAGGTATGCAGTGCTGCCCCCTGCTGGTTAGGTCAGCACCTTGTTGTGACCACGTTTCTACAGAACGCTCACAGCTGACCGCACAATATGAATAGATTATCTTCCCTTTTTTGTCATAGATTGAGTTTGGTGTGAATGTGAAGACTAACGAGATTGTCCTCGCCGATGTTATTGACAACGACTCGTGGAGGCTGTGGCCTGCCGGAGATCGAAGCCAGCAGAAAGATAAGCAGGTCAGGACTTTTTTATTTTTTTTATTTTATCACACTGTTTCATTTTGATGTTTTTCTAAAAGCTGAAAATAACTTCCATTTAACTTCTTTTTTTTTTTTTACTAGGTGTACCGAGACCTTAAAGAAATTACCCCTGAAGCGATGCAAATGGTGAAGAGGAACTTCGAGTGGGTCTCTGAGAGGGTCAAGGTACACTGAACCCTTTCCCCCCCCAATCTGCTCTTTGTTATCAGGACAGGCTTTTGGCTTTTGTTTGCTTTTAATCACCTTAAACAGTTCAACATAAACTAGTTATCTGAGGTTTGTTGCATTCCAGGTTTATCTTCTACAAACCTCTGTTCTTAAACTTATCTTTTTACATTCTAAACATACCAATAAACAGTTATTTGCATGGAGCTAATGAGCGCTGTCTTGTGTCTCTAGCTGCTGTTGGAGTCCCAGGCCAGCGGCAGGGTGGTCGTTCTGATGGGCTCCACCTCAGACATGGCCCACTGCGAAAAAATCAAGAAGGCTTGCACCTCCTATGGGGTTCCCTGCATCCTGAGGGTCACCTCGGCACACAAAGGTCCAGATGAGACACTCCGCATTAAAGCCGAATACGAAGGTGAGCGTTCATTTTAACATGAGCCTGGCTCCTCTACTTCCTTTTCTGAGGAAATGGAGTTTATGTCATCTGTCTGCTGTTCCCCAGGTGATGGCGTACCCACTGTGTTTGTGGCTGTGGCTGGCAGAAGTAACGGCCTCGGCCCCGTCATGTCTGGAAACACGGCTTACCCCGTCATCAACTGCCCGCCTCTCACTCCAGATTGGGGTGCACAAGATGTTTGGTCATCCCTTCGTATGCCAAGCGGTAGCAAATCTTTTTCTTTCTGGTTATTAAATTGTTATTCACATGCAAGTTTATTTATTGTGCTAAGCGAGCCTTTCTTTGTTTCCCACCCTCGTAGGTCTCGGCTGTTCCACGATCCTCTCCCCCGATGCTGCTGCTCAGTTTGCCGCACAGATCTTCGGGCTGACCAATCACCTGGTGTGGTGCAAGCTGAGGGCCTCCATGCTCAACACCTGGGTGTCTCTGAAGGTGGCCGACAAGAAGCTACAGGCCTGCAGCCTCTAAAAATGGATCGAGAGCAGTCTGAACCGAGCCGGCTCTTTTAGGGCTCCACTGTCTGTCCTGCCATATCTTTGTTTACAATGAACCCCCCCCCCCCTCCTAACTTACATTTAACCTACATCCTTTCTAACACGCACAAATCATTCCATTAAAAAAACAATTTATTAAAAGCTTCTTAATGAAATGCTTCTGTGGTTGTTTAATCACACACGTTTTTAAAATGATAGTTTCAGTTAAATGTCTTTTGTGTTATTTTGAGGAGTTTGCTGATGTCTTTAAAAGAATGAAAGGAACACTTTCAACAGTTGCTTAGTGTATACGCTAATAAAACTAAGTCTTGTTTTATAAGCTTCCCTAAAGAAACTAGGCTGTCCAGTATTTAAGGTCACATTTTCACATTTTCTGTATTATATCTGTTTAGAGGTTTTTAATTGACTCATTCTAGAACTTCACAATCCATATCTACACATTTTTTAGGCCTATTTTACTGGGGGGGTTTTTTATTTAAAAAAAAAAAAAAAGAATCAATACATTTCAATAGAATACAGTGATTTACGCAGTATTTCTCTAGCAGGATCATATTGTCAGTGTGGAGGAGGATTTTGCCATGGTATGAGGAAAAAGTACAAAAATATCACGAAAAGTTGGACTAAAAACCAAATTTGTGATTCTTTGGCTGTTAAAAAAGTTTGTGGGAGTTGGAGTAGTGCTGGGGGAATTTGGACCTCATATTTGTAAAACAGATTTGGGCCATAGTCAGTTTTTCTGACTAGTACTCTTTGATTTTATCATGATTAGTAGAATTTGAGCTGAGGTACTGCTGACAGGCTTGGCTGAACACGACAAATTGGTTCACCAAATGTAACATTTATTTTGGCATTTCTTCACATGTATTCCCAGTGCGTCCCCAGCTGCACAGACTTAGAATTGCAGACCACAATCATAGCTCCTTTTCACTGAAGTCTTTGCAGCAGCCTCTGCTCTATAACGACCACCATGTTCACACATCATTATTTTCTCAGTTGCGGGACCTTGACTCAGCCAGGAGAGGGAGCCTGCAACCCATTCTGACAATCCAAAATCCTCTAACCCTTTCAATCTGTTCCAGTAGTTTGCAGCCAACAGAATGAGTCAGAATCACATGCCACCATTTTATTTTTTACATCTATTATGGCACAGCTCTCCCTTTGATAACAAATGATGGGTATAACGACCTGTGATGTGCTAAATCTTTGTTCACGTGTGGGTGGAAGTGGGAGGATGGAAGTGCTGAGGGTACAGATGAGTGCAGAGAAGCTGATATCACACAAAAATCCTCTGCATTTAATTTGAAAGGAATTTTTATGCTTAAAAATGCATTTCACCGTGTGAATCTTTAAGTCGACATGCAGTATGAAGAGTAGAGGTATAGCCACAGAGCTGAGATAGTCATAATGTGTACATCTCAGTGATTGCACATCTCCATGACAACTGTAACATGGCAACAATCGCTCTATATACAATAATCTGCCTTTATTTCGCTGCATCTTTCTCTTATTGCTTTGCTGCACTCTTGAAGGTCCACTTTTATCTTTTTCATTCCCTTCTTTGCTGGCCTTTCAGTATTTTCCTACCCACTGTCCCCATGGATACCAAAATATCTGAGAGTAAATGATCACAACATGATTCATCAGCAAAGTCTAACCCACTAATGAGATATGAATATGAGTGGTCATGACATCCTGTGCTTGTACTGTTGTTGAACATCATTACTGCTTTCCTCTTTTTAAAATAACCATATATAACTACCATTGTAATAACATAAGGCAAACACTCAGTGACTTTCTCAAGACTCAAAAAAAGCAATTTATTTAGATCTCAAAGCTATGAGGGTGGTAGTCACTACTACAGTTTATTTACATATGTTCTACAATAGTATTTTATATTCTTCTCTTCTTTGCTGTTTGGTCTTGTGTACAAAATCTCTGTGTCATCCTATGCAAAAACATCACTACCTTATTGTTGTTTTCCCTGCTGGATGCACATGATCATCACTCTCAACATAGTCCTGCCATCACTCTGGCGCCTTCACATTCACACCTCCTCCTCCACTATTTGCAGTATAACTCCCTCTCTCTCACTTCCAGCTATCCCTGTTAACAATCTAATCATCAAGCTCCTCGCGGCACCAATCACAGCGCCCCCAGGTCATGGCATGAGCGGGACTTCTGCCTCATGAACTTGCCCACTTCTCGCTCTCGAGGGTATCGGGGCACCAGGTTGGACAGGAAGCGTTTGGCACGGGAAGTGATGCTTTCACGTTGGCCTCCTCCGCTCATGTCATCTGCGCAGCTCCCCGGGGGCCATGGAGGTTGGCCCCTGGCTAACCGCACAGCACACTCAAGGAGCTCTGGGGTGCGATGATCCAGAGAAGCAGAGATCTCAAGATACAGACAGTTAAAGAGGGCAGCGCTGGACATGGCCTCTGGGGGGGGGGGGGGGAGAAATAGCAGCATTTAATAAAAACAGGTTTAAAAAGTCCCCCTCCAATCAAATATAAGTTTTGCTTGTTGTTACTTTACTGTTATGTTTGAATGCAGAATTATGTTTGTACAAAGTTTGACACCAGAAGACTGTTTTCAAATTAATCTGCTGAAGGAATAAAGTTTCTCTGAGCTCATCTTAAAACTGATTTAAAGGCAAACATCCATCTGAAGTAACAAGAAGCTAAATGCAATTTTTGAGTGGAGGGTGCCTTTAATTACATATGATTTTGATAAATAAGCCAAAATGGAGACCTTTATTGTCAAAGTGGACAAAATACCAGCAACACCTTGCAGTACAATAGCCCTACTTTTAAACTTATAGAAAGTGCCAGACGTATTGATCTTTAAAGTTTGAAGTGCTACAACCGAAAAAAACAAAAGATGTGCAGGGTTTTGTTTGCTATAGTCGGTGCAGAGGATGCTACATCAGTATGATCTCCAAATACATCACGACAAACTGTCAATATTCTACTTTAGTTTCACTTGAGTGAGCTTGGAGCCAAAAATCGTGAACTGTAAATACTTGCAAACTACTCTGAGTTTGGAGGTATGCCATGTACTGTAAGTATAGGTAGTGTAGTAGTATGCTGGGTAGTTGCAGAGCCTGTATGCTGTACATCTGCATGAATGTGGATAAGCAGGACACTCATAGTGAATGCTCTCCTGCTTTAACTGTAATTGTGACTCCCTTCATACTCCCACAGTGTAATGAAGCCTAAACACTGACATTTATACGTTCACACATTTCACCCTACATTAGTGTTTACTGACAGAGATTAAGAGCAGAAAATGTCAACACCAACCGTGACGATAAAAGCCACACGGAGAGGAGGGAAACAATAAAATGGGCGAGGAAAAAGGGCAATACGTCATGGATGAGAATGGGTTGTTTTTTTTATTGTACCTTGAGCGGTGACTTCACGGGAGCGAACTAGGTCACTCTTGTTGCCAACGAGGATGATAGGAGTTTGGGGCTGGGTCTCTCTCAGGAGAAGTCGGAGCTGTGCAGTGCGGTGGAAACTACGCCTGTCAGTCACTGAAAACACCAGAACACACACCTCACACTGCAGAGCCGACAGGTCCTTAGGGACAGACAGAAGCAGAGACACAGGATGTTAGGGAGGGAGGGAGGAATAAAAAGAAAATATATCTCTATATTGGCTTCACTTGAGTTAGAACACACAGGGACACCTTGTAAAGTAATATCAGATGATCACACATGGGTACTACAAGGTATCAAAAAGAGTGACAGTCAAGTCAAAACATTTATTTCACATCTACATTGCATGCTATCAAAATCTTCCCCCAAAAAACTGACACTTAAGACTCAGCACAGACCTGTGACTCTCTATTATCCTCATACAGTACATATTGTAATGTGTAGTAGAAGTGCTGCCTGGAGACACATCACACACATGAGTGCTCCTCCTAAAATCCCCCGTGGTTTAGTGTGGAATTACTACTGTACAAGGCACTGGCTCCAATTCACCATAAATTCCAGGTGACACACAAATACTTATCCTCTTCAAGCAAGAGAGAGAAAATAATAAATATGTATGAGTGAATTCCTCAAAGACAACCGGCTGAACCTCAGCCTGTCTCATGGTCCATTGACCTTTCATTTCATTTGTATTCAATCTAAAACTGAACGCAGACCAAAAGCGACTTCTGCAACCTATTAACAAGGTAGCTTGCAACACTACAATTATATAAGCAATTTCCCTCTAAGTCTAACATAACAGTGTCTCTCACAATAAATAGAACTCATTATACAAATAGTAACACATACACACCCTCACATCAATAAAGACAGATTGTGTCACGACTTGGTGTTTCCACACTTCCACCTAAATCAGAAACATTAATGCAGTAATTTTGCACATCTGCTCTGTGGGCAGATCCCGTTCTCCCTCTCACTCTCTCTCTCTCTCTCTCTCTCTCTCTCTCTCTCTCTCTCTCTCTCTCTCTCTCTCTCTCTCTCTCTCTCTCTCTTTCTTTCTCTCTCTCACACACATCCAAACATAGATGCATCTGAGCCGCACTCGAGGGAAAAAGAGGAAAAGACGTGCAAAACAACCTGATAATGAGCTTTCTTCAGTCAACTACATGCAGACACATCAGAATTATTCTTCTCTTTTTTTTTGCAACAGTATTTCTCTCAGCTTGGCATCAGTTTTTGTCATAGTGCCCTCAAGTACAATAGACAATGCAACATGCTCCAGATACACAATATGAATTCATTTACACCTCTACAATATGCTACATAAACAGTTTACATCTGCTTATGTGCTCTCATTCCTTCTATTTTCCTTTTGGTTCACTTTTATTGATTTTTTAAAATCACCTTTGAAACATTATTTTCTTTTAATGTGCTGTATAATGTGTGCCTGTATCTGCACTAAAGCATTCCTTGTTTTCAGATTAGTAAATTGTCAGGAATACACACAAGTTCCCATAGGTATATGGATGCTGTGAGACTTCTTGACTGTGCACTCAGCTAGAAACCCAGATAATTCCCAGGCTCATCTCCTGATACAGTACACTATTCTCCTGTGCAGCACACAAAGTGTTTCATATGCAGAACACCAAGAAAACTCAGTTAAAAATCCTGAAAACATTTTGAGCTTCTTTAAACAGTCTAAGGATTTGGCAGCCCTGTGGACCTCTGACATGAATAGACAAGTACATGTTGTATATATTATATACCACACTGAAATCCAAATAAGCAGCTGAACTCGTGCAGCCATAGAGAAGGCTCAGTGGTCTAATGAGGGAGCATGGAGCAAGGAGTGTGGGAACGGTGAAGTGTTGTTTGCCTCACCTGTCTCCAGTTGTCATAGATAATGATGGTACTTTCCTCGTCATCCACAGTGACTGTGCGTACATAACCCTCCCCTAAGGACAGGGAAAGCAGCAGTTAGGTCTCAGATGGGAAATGGGTGCTGTGATTTATTTACCTTCTGCACACTCAATAATTCTGCACAAATTCTACAGCTGTGTACCATCAGAATCCACAGATGCAGTCCTGTCCATTTCCCCTGCTAGGGCGATGGCCAGAGAGGACTTCCCCACACCGTTCTGCCCCAGCAGGGCGATTTTCAACGGCCCGTCAGGTCTGCCCTCGTATGCCACCATCAGACTGTCATCCAAGGCTGGGCTGAAGCTGATTGGAGAAACAGAAGGTCCTGCTGCACCCGATGTCCAATCGCAGTCATCGTGGACGGCTTCTTCTCGCTTGAGCTGGTGCTTTATTGGCAGAGGAGTGCTACCTCTGCGAACAGTTGGGGTGCTGGGCAGAATCATACTGTCACACTGGAGGAGAGAGGACCATAGATGGAGCATATGGGTCGTAGTTGCATAACACCTAAAGCCACCCTCTATTCAGATATGGCATTAGACAAGAGAAAATTCAAGTTTGTGTGCAATAATTAAGTATTTTAGTTTTTTTAAGTTCAGGAACAAAGACCACGCCTCATACCTCCTTTATTTCAGCACAAGTAGCACTTAAGTCACACCTTATACACTCGTCTCCATTTGTCTCAGTTCTCATATCCCTTCCTCCCAAACCCTTTCTAACATTCTCTGCACTGGTTCCATACTGGTTCCCTCTGTATACCCACCACGAAATCAGCACAGCATCCCACGCCTCCATCCAGCCAACTGGCACCCTGATTCTGACCTCATTCCTTCATCCCTTATGCTGCACCCCCATCCCCATCATCCCTTTGTCCCCTTTAAACTCATATCTAAGTTGGTGTGGTCTTTGTTAGTGAATGGAGTCTTATAAATTTAAGAGGTACTCCAGTGTTTTATTATGTAGTTCAATGAAATTAGGGGCAAGAGCTAAATTAAGCAGCATGAGTCAAATTTGAAAATACTACAGTTCCCTTAAAGCAAGTCACTTAAGTCATTCATTCATTCTATGCCTGTCTCAAGCCAAAATTCAGATAAAAGCATTAGGTCAAGTTTTGACAAACCAATAAAGGACATTATACACATGTTTTCATAAGATGAAAAATACTCTCCGTGATAAGTTAAACTGACCATTATGTGTAAAATTGGTGGAATGCCCCATTAAATCTGTTATAACTGAGCACTTGGGGCAGTGGACACCAACATACATTATTATCCCATTTTGCTGGAAACCCCTTAAATGCCTATTTATACCTCCAGTAGGCACAAAACAACATTTACAATCATTTGGAGTCGAATTTGTGTCCACCTGATGAATTTAAGTCCAGCATAATCTCTCTTTAAGCCCTGTTTTTGGTCTTCACTAACTCCTGGGGGAAATTAACTCTGTGTTAAAATGTTACATAGCAAAACAGACAAGATGCAGCTTTAAAAACAAAATAATTAGTTAAAAGTGTCCTCCCACACTCCTAAAAAATATTCTCTGTAGAGCTAAAGGGAATTTGGGTGAAATTCTTGATATGAGCAACACCTTTCACATTACACATCACAGTCATCTGATCCATAATTCAGCTATAAAATATTCCTCCAGTCAGTGAAATGCTGGTTTAGTAATGAAAATGAAAAAAACTGATTTATACTCTGCTAGTATTTTGTAATGCAGGACACCCCCTCCATGCATCACCACCTACCTAAAACACACACACACACACACACACACACACACACACACACACACACACACACACACACACACACACACACACACACACTAAGGAAAATAGGCACACACTTTCAACTCAACAATCCCCTCCATCCAACTGAAAATTATATCAAACATCATCACATCCCCACCACTCTGCCCCCTAAACCTGATTGGCTAATTGGACACGGGATACATTGGGAGCAGTTTTTACCCTGTGCACGCGCATCCTTACCTTGTTGGTCGCTTTCTCCTCATTGTTGAGCCTGTCTTCGGGCACATCTGTCGGCATCTGCAAACTGATATATCAAGCGATTTGGTTGAGGATTCCCAAATAATACAGAACATCCCCCCTCCTCCTCCTCCCTCCACAAACACCACCCACCCACCCGCTCACCCCGAGCTTTCCTTACCCCCTCTCTCCCCATAACTTCATGAACCCCAGCCCCGCGCGGACCTGTATGATCTCTCACCTGTCACGCGGCTCTCTGCAACGAAAGTAAGCACGTTCTCTCTCTTCCTTTATCTCTGCCCTCCCTCGCGCACTCTTTACACCCTCTCTACCTTCAATTTCTCTCTCTCTCTCTCTCTCTCTCTCTCTCTCTCTCTCTCTCTCTCTCTCTCTCTCTCTCTCTCTCTCTCTCTCTCTCTCTCTCTCTACTATCACTATCACACGGGCCCAGGTCCAGTCCTGCAGTCAGCACCGTCATTCATCACCGCTCTCCAAACTGTGACTCACTGACTTGACGCGTATAACTGCTGCTCTCCAGATTTGGATGTTCTGCAGAGGAGAGATATCAAACTAGTTCTACCCGAGAGGGACTGGCGCGATGTGTTTGCTGCAGGTGTCTGTGGCTCAGTGATGCAGAGTGGAGCAGAGTGTGTGATGATGCAGGGAGGGAGGCAGGCGGCAGTGGAAAGATGCTCAGTGTCACGAAGCGCTCATTGACCCCTGGAAGATGATGGAGGCGATGCGGAGACCGGCCGCTGGGGGGCAGCACAACACAAGAGTTATCTTTACACTCATTCGTTTGTGTGTGTGTGTGTGTGTGTGTGTGTGTTTGTGTGTGTGTGTGTGTTCTTCAGGGATTGTGTGTGTGTGTGTGTGTGTGTGTGTGTGTGTGTGTTCTTCAGGGATTTACATTTTGGTGTCCTTTGGTTGAGGCTGGGCAACCTATACCTACACCCAGTCTGCCACTCTTTTCTCCTCCCTTGTATCCTGCTGGAAACACACATGACCTTTTCCTTGACTGACTCATTCAGATTTCATTGAATCAAGTCATTTCTAGTCCCTGATCCAAGTATTTGGGCATGTTTTCTGTCAGAATGTAAGGGTGGCCATGAGCGGTGCTGTGCGGTGGTGCGCCCCTCCCACACAAAGCCACAATAGACTCCGGCAGTGAGCAGCCAGGGCGCTATTATAGCCCTAATCCTGCTCCTATTATACAGGCCAGAGAGAGAGCGAGAGACACAGAGAGGGAGGTAGAGCTGAAGATGAGGTCATCCCAAACAGCGCACACCCAGGGTCACTGCCTCACTATAGAGGGACAGAGATAAAGAGAGGGATGGAGCAGGGCATGGGGCTGCAGGGCAAGCTGGAGAGAAAAGGCCTGCGGAAGACTGAAAGTGGGAGATGCTCAGTGGGGTGAATGGAAAGGAGGTGAGGTTAAAACCTGTGTGCAAGGTGCACAAAAACACACCACAGCATGCCAGGGGGTGGTAAAGTACTTTGTTTATTTCATATGCATATGAAACCACACTACAATAGGAGCAGGAAACCTTGATAATGGCCATCATTTTTGTAATAATGTTAATTCTAATTCACAATTGGATAAAATAATAAACTGTAGGAAAGTAAAAATACACGCTAATGGAATAAAACCAGTAAAGTAAAATTAGAATCAGTACATAAATAAACAATGAATAAATACTGAATAAATAAGTGAATAAATAAAAGAACAATTTATTTAACCTACACCCAAACAAAATAAATAGCTCTAATGCATGAACCCTGGCAATGATTTCATGGGACAGTTAAGAAGGTGTCTCCATGAAGAGATTTTTTTAAAACTTTTTTTGCATTTTTATCCCTGCACCATTCATTTTCTGTTGCGTCCGTTGCCCACAGTACCCGAGTCCACAGTGACCAGCTCTGTGGTGCCACATGTTGCATTAATATGGTGATCGTCCCTGTTACAGAGGTGTTCAATTTGTCCAAAAATAGCCTCTCTAGTCTGGAGAACTGGACACAACCACACAAATCATGCCACACTCTTTCCGCCTGCTGCGGTGGGTTTCTTTGTCTCTTTCACCATATGCAGTTGCTTCAATTAAGCGCACCACCAGCTCCACTTCTTTGCATGTTATAAAAACTCATAGTTGAGAGCAAACAGCAAGTCTTTTCTGCCACTGTCCATGGCTGAAAGTTGCCATTTCCAGCTAGAAAAAGGTAGATTTCTTTGCTAAAACACAAGAGCAATTCCCCACTAATCATTTAGCACAATCACTGGAAGATTCCCATGAAAGGTATCCTTGTACATTCTTTAATCTATGATTATTCATTTTACAAAGAATAACAAGTCTTGGTGAGCTGAAACACTTTGGTAGGCAACTGTGAAATATTAGCTGGCAAATACAACTGCATGCCGTGGATACTTTATCCAAGCCCATACCACTCCACATCCAGCACCACTGCACTACTCAGACCTCTGCAGCTTTAGCAGCTTATTATAAAAAAACAAAACTACATTTTGAGCCTCAACCACTCATTTGGAGAGTACATTGCAGCTAGATCAGCTATATAATATTGCATAGACAATATGCTCAGCAGTGTCAGGGACTATTGATAGTGTTATTGCAAAGATAAAGCATTTTTGTCCACTGTTGCACTGATATCACAAGCAAAAAGAACTGGAGGAGCCAGTTTTTGTGCAACTATCATTCACAGTGAAGTACAACTGAGTCCATGAAGCAGCCTAGAGCTGAGTCTAACTCTATGAATTAACAGTCAATTCCCCTTTAATCACCCAGGGGTGGATTTCACAGTTGTATCGTCCCAAAACTGCCCGCCAACGTCTCTCTTTCACTTTCACTGTGCACACACAAACACACACACACATGCACACACACACACACATGCACACACACACACACACACGCACACACACACACACATGCACACACATGCACACACACACACACGCACATACACATCCATGTTTTCTTCCTCAAGTCTTATTACTCATCATTGATTGCTCCATGTTGGCTGGTCTTGTTTCTCATTCTTCTGTTTTTTTTCCTTTCTCCCTCCCTTCCCGCTGTAGGTTAAACTCAGAGGAAGTAGTCAGGGGGCGGGGAAGGTGGGTTACTGGTGCGGGTCAGTGGGGCTTCGCCTGTGCTGTGGTTCGTGCTGAGGAGCTTCTCGTAGCGAGCCTTGTAGGCGTCTCTCTCCCTCAGCACCCGAGTCAGCTCACACTGTAGCTGTTCCAACTGAGGAGGGAGAAGAAATTGTTTTGTTTTTTTGCTAAGCAGTGGAGAGTTCAAGTAAACTACACACGATTTTAGGTTTTTTAAGAGGGCTCTCAGGATGTCAGACACTAGATGTTTTTTCCTTTAGAAGGTATTATATTAAAGGGTAAGAATTTCTAAATCAAGGCTTGATATAAGGTTAAGGATTAAATCTGATAAAGGATAAGACTCATATGTGCCTGAGAGGACATATCAGGCTTGTCAGTGAGAGTCATGAAAGCAAGGATGTGTATGTACCTGTTGTGTGAGCACATGTTTCTCAGACTCCAGAGCATGGCGATGCTGTAAGCGCTTATAACGGCAGGACTGGGCATAACCACGGTTCTTTAGTGTGCGGCGTTTCTGCTTCAAGCGCACCACCTCATCTTTGCTCACACCACGCAGGTGCCGGTTCAGCTCCCGCACTGACAGGCTCACCAGCTGCTCATCAGAGAAGCGTTCATTTACCCCGCACTGCTGGCAGATGGAGAGAACACACAGAGAATATGCTTTTTCTCAGTGTTAATTGGCAACAAAACACTTTCTGGCAATGCTTGGACTGTATACAGTGAGATGAGTGTGAAGTGAAATTCATGCAAGGGAGGGTTTGGAGCGGACTGAAAAATAGGACAGTGGTGTACATGTGAGGTGTCATACCATGTGTGTGTGTGTGAGCATGCATGTCTGTCAAGGGGCACATTTCGGCACCACATGTCCATAATCTGTCATGTAATCTGACTAAGTGTGGGTGACAGTTATCAGGATTACGCACAGCAATAATAGCAGATATTATCATAAGCTCACACTGTGCTCCACATACCGCACCCAGAGATCCATACAGACTTCCTGATAGACCAGAACACAAATTGCAAAGTTTGCCTACCATTTAAAATTCAATTCAGAATAGATGCCCTAGAGAGCATTCAATGCTCGATTTCATTGGTACTTTGCGGAGCACATTTGATTATTGAAAGTGTTAGTTTTTACAGAATTATCTCTGCAATTGATTTAAAGATAAAAGAAGTGGTTTGCACAAGTTTATCTTATCTTAGAATGCTGATTGAAGTATTTTGACATACGGAGGTGTCTAAAATTGCAAAAGACAGTAGCATCTGACAGACTCCTTCAATGAATCATGAATTAGTGAAAATATGAACATATATACATATATAATATATGGATATATGTTTTAATCAAGGGGAATCAAGACTTTGTGCCCTCAAAGACAAAGATTTAACCCCACTCATTGTTTGCAACATGGCAGCCAATGCTTGAGGTGATACTTCAGATAGACAAAGACATTAATAACCATGTTCTAATGTGCTAATCCTAATCCTTCACTGCACGATCCCTCTCTCTCTCTCCATCCGCTCAACCCTCTAATGCTACACTGTTTCCTTACTTCCTTCACCTCCTAAAATTACCCACACCAGTCTCTCTCTTATACATAGGTGGTTGCCCTGTGTACCTGATTGACTTGTGGGTGGTGATGGTGATGATGGTTGCCATGCATGGGGTGGTGCAAGTGGTGCTGGTGATGGTGGTGGTGATGAAGGCGGCCCTGGGGGCTGAGTGGTTGCGGGTAGGGAGCTGAGGTGGGGGCGGCGTTGGGTAGCGAGGGAGGGGCGGATGAAAGGAAGACGAGCGGGCGATGGCACATGTCTGTCCCCTTGGTGCAGGAGATGTCACCTCCGCTATCACTGCTGGAATCTCCCAGGTTGCTGCTCGAACTCTGAGAAAGACCCGGAAACTGAAGATGATGATGATGAGGCAAAGAGGAAAAGAGAAAAAGTCAACTCAACATTCTTTAAAAGTCATGTTAGAGATATAAGACTCATAATCTTAATATCAGGTAGAAACACCACATTGTTACCTGTGAGCTGACAGCTGCAGCAGCTGAATTCAGCAAAGCCTCCACAGCATCCTCACAGCCCAAGAAGCCATTCACCGGCCCCCTCTCTCTGTCCCCTCTCTCTGGCACCCCTCCCAAGGCTCCCAGCAAAGTGGCAGGCCCTGTTGCTTCACCTCCAAACTGTTGCTGGAGCGCTGCCAACCAGATCAGATCCTCCAGCGAAGCCGGGGTGGGACCCTGTGGCCCACCGTGGACCGGGCTGCCCTCAATGTTCCCCTGAGAGCCGGAGCTGATGCCAGAGGTGAAGCTGTTGGAGATGGAGAGGGGGAAGGAGATGGAGGAGGAGGACGAAGACAGGGAGGACGAGCCCGAGGGCGGCGGGTGGGCGTCGCTGAGCGTTGGCGAGGGTGGCAGCGAGTTGTAAGGGCTGGAGCTCAAACTGGAGTCCTGCGGGGGGTGACTGGTGTACGGGGAGCTGGAGGGGTCCTGGGGGAGGCCAGATTTGGGATATGAACATTGAGCAGGGAGTGGAGGAGTGTCTGATTTTACCTCGAACTTGAGGAGATCAAAGTCGTTTAGGTACTCCATTGCCAGAGGGCTGGGAGGAAGAGAGGGCATGGGTAGGGAAGGAGAGGACATGGTTGTCTGCTGCTGCTGCTGCCGCCGGTGGAGCTTCAACAGGGTTTCTCTGTGTGTCAGGATTGTTGGACAGTCCACTCCTCTGCCTCAGTGCAGCTCATAGACAGCAGCAGGGGTGAAGTCAGGAAGTAGACTGACTGGTGAGTTTCCTCTTTGAGAAACTGTACGTCCCTTTGTCCTTGTGTCTGTCTTCCTTGTCCTGAAGGAAAGATGGAAAAGAATAGATAAGGGTGTGAGATACAAAAAGAACAAAACATTTTTTTCAGGAATACATCTATCAAAAACTTTAGATGTCTATAAGACACCTTATCGATCAGTTATAAGTCATTAATATCAAGCTGTGGTAGAAAATCCTCCTCCACAACCACATTTATATAAAAATGCATCAGAAATCTCCACTTGAATGAAATGTTCCAACACCAAAATACATCCATCCATGAACATGTTGATGTATTAAAGGACCAGTGTGTAAGAATTAGGGGATCCATTGTCAGATATCTTGGTAGAAATGGAATATAATATTCATAATTATTTAATTATTTTAATAAGTGTATAATCACCTGAAAATAACATTTTTGTTACCGTAGATGGACCTTTATAGCTACATAGGGAGCAGGTCCTCTTACACCGAGCCCGCCATGTGGCACTGCAATGTTTCTGCAGTAGCCCAGAATGGACAAACCAAACACTGGCTCCAGAGAGGGTCTTGTGTTCTTTTGCGATTTTCGTAGCCACCATACACTTACATGCTTGGAAGGGGTATTCAGTTTCACTTTAAGATGCTATGAAATCTTGCACACTGGTCCTTTAAGTAGAGCTGCAGCTAACAATTACTTTTGATATTGATTCATCTGTTGTTTGGTCTATAAAATGTCAAAAAAAGGATGAAAAATGTTGTTTACGGTTTCCCAGAGCAGAAAGTGATGTCTGTAAATATGTAGTTTTGTCCACAACCCAAAGATATTTAGTTTACTATCTCATAAGAGTAAAGAGACCAAACGAGATTCACATATGAGAGCTGGAATCTGAGCATTTGGAAGTAATTTTCTTTAAGAGGGGAAAAAAGACTCAAAATGATTAATCAAAATTAGTTGACAATTAATTTGATAGTTGCCAAATAATCAATTAATCATGGCATCTTTAGTAATAAGTATTAATGAATTACAGAATCAGCTGAAAAGATAAAGCATTAGTAAATAATGTATTAAAATAGAATTTATTTACCATTAATAAAGCCATTAATTAGAGTTTATGAATAATAAGATGGTGTCACTGTATGGCCTATGATAAAAAACAAAAAACAAAACTCATCATCATCGTCACTATCGTCATTATCATCATCATCCTCATCATCATC